>NC_058084.1:303926639-304229139 GCF_014858855.1 Bufo gargarizans
GGGAGCTGTGGCTGGAAGATGCTTACCAGGCGCTCTGGTGGTATGGGGCACAGTACCTACCCAGGACAGCTGAGCATGACAAGCCAGAGGGAGAGGAGTTTGATGGCCCTGGCTTGTTATGGGAGACTTTTTCAGAGCTGGAGTTTGGGAGCCCTACACAAGCCCGGTTCCATGATCTCTTGGAATGGAGGGAGAGCAGGTATGACTGGGACGACACTCGTGAGATTGAGCAGGACCTGGTGAACCGGGAGATGGAGCTGGAACAGGGCTACCAGCAGCTGTTCCACTCCAGTGAGAAGGCTCAGCAGGAGAGCAGAGTGTCAGACCCAGGTCCAGAACCCTTCAGCTGAGAGCATATTGTGTACGTTTACTGGGAAGAACCCCAGGTGGCCGGTGGAGATGGAACCGAGGTCTCTCCACTGCCCCTGCAGGGAATTGGGAGCCCAGTCTCCATTCCCCAGCGGCAGGCTGAGTTACAGGGGGCAGAGACAGTCAGTCCTGTCCCCTAGCGGCAGAGTGTCCTACAAGGAGCAGAGAGCCTAGTCTCCTTTCCCCAGCAACAGGACACTGTATTGGGAGTGGAAACAGGCTGGCTCCCTCCCGAGAGGCTGGAAGTATGTATGGGAGAGGAGCTTGTTACCCTCTCTCCGTATTGGCAGTGTGAATTGCAGGGAATTGGGAGCCCAGTCTCCATTCCCCAGCGGCTTGGTGATTTACAGGGAATTGGGAGCCCAGTCTCCATTCCCCAGCGGCCGTGTGATTTATTGGGAATTGGGAACCCAGTCTCCATTCCCCAGCGGCAGGCGGAGTTACAGGGGGCAGAGACAGTCAGTCCTGTCCCCCAGCGGCAGAGTGTCCTACAGGGAATAGAGAGCCCAGTCTCCTTTCCCCAGCAGCAGGACACTGTATTGGGAGCGGAGGCGGTCAGTCACCCTCCCCAGCGGCTGGAAGTATGTATGGGAGAGGAGCTTGTTACCCCCTCTCCCCAGCGGCAGCTTAACGCACCAGGGGGAGACAGTAAGCCCCACAACAGTGCAGATGGGACCGTGGTCTGCACTTACAGCACAGGGGGTAGGGACAGTCGGTGCTGTCCCCCAGCAACAGGGCTGTTTAGCCAAAGGGGAGACAGTCGGTCTCCCCCTCCAACAACCAGACTCCAACCAGGCTTCTTCCGTGGTAGCGCTGGTACCAGGACAGAGTCCTGCTGATCCCTGCCCACAAAGCAACCTCCACTCCAAGCCAGGGAGCAACTCAGAGACCGGGAGTACCAGCTACCAATATAACCTTGGTAGATTCACTGGACAGAGACAGGCTACTATATTCAACAGGTCCAGTATTTGGTTGTGGGTGGGCTGCCAGACTAACTCAGGTACCGACCGGCGTGAGGTCAGGTATCTAGTTAGTCTTCCCTGGGAGGGGGAGATGTGTGGCGAAACCAACCTCGCCACTGGGTTTTGGAGAGGCCTTTTTAAAAGCCTCTTGCATCAGGATTATGGCCCATACTATCTTTTAAACCCCTGAACCTATTCAAGTGAATTTTGGATAGGTTTGTCCCCAAGTTATACTGGTTAAATTGATGTAAGTTATATGTATGGACAATGTAAACTCACAAAGTTGTAAAAATGTATAATAAGTGCAACTTGTCAGCTTGGGAGATAGTTGAGTGTATAGACAGAGGGGAGGAATATGCTGGGTGTGTCTCTATTGTCCCATTGTGTGTTTAAATGGTGATGTCTGTCCTGTTGTCTCCTCATGTGTATTGGCGATTTCCCTTTGTCATGAGAGATAATTGGATTGCTCCTCGGTTGTCTCCAGGACAGAGAGTAGGAAACCATGATGCATTGTGGGGATGTGTTGTATCTGTCCTGTGTCACAGTCTCCCTTCTGGTCCCCTAGGGGCGTGAACGATTGGTTGCTGTTTTTACATTCAACATAGAGCCTCGTCTCATGTGTATGGGGATTGCTATACGCTGTATACTCTCCTGGCTATTGCTACTAGCTCTTGTAAGAGCTGTTCCTGTTCCTGGTTCCTGTGGTGGTATCGGTGTCGAGCGGAGTGCTTGGAGTCCCCGGGAGGCACTGGGAGCATCCATTAACGGAGGTACCCGGTCGGGGTGATAGGAGATCTGTTACAGTGTGCAAAGCAGTAATCAAAGCAAAAGGTGGCTACTTTGAAGAACCTAGAATATGACATATTTTCAGTTGTGGAGGTATGTATATAATTCCACATGTGTTAATTCATAGCTTTGATGCCTTCAGTGTGAATCTACAATTTTCATAGTCATGAAAATAAAGAAAACTCTTTGAATGAGAAGGTGTGTCCAAACTTTTGGTCTGTACTGTATATATATATATATTTTTTTTTTTTCCCTTAGCTGGTTTTTACTTATTTTTTATGCGGGTGAATGTCTTGACGGCCAGAAGTGGGTGTGATTAGATTAATTGCAGTCACCTGTGGTTGCCTGCAGTTATCCACCATATAAAAATCCTGTGTGAACACAGTCTCTTTGTGGTCATGATTAAGGATCAGCATTAAGAGGATCCAAAACGTGTTGACATGGACTGTCTGTATGGTTTTTAATGCACTACGTTTACCAATAAAGCTGCCACATTGAAGATGAAGCTGGATTATTCCTCTCTTTTTCATGATTAAGAATATGTTTCCGTCCGGTTCCTGATGGCAATCCGTGCTTCCATGAGAATTAATATACAGGTGAGCACACCCAACCCTTATTTGCTTAATTTGGATTGTATGTTGTTAATCCCTCAGCTGACAAATGTGATATATTGATAAAGAAAATAAAAGGGAACATGTTACCATGAAAATACAGAGCAATCTGCAGGCAGGATGTTATAGAGCAGGAGGAGCTGAGCAGATTAATATTTAATTTTGTTTGAATAGATTCAGTGTAATTTGTATTTCTAATTTCCAATACTGGCACTCTCACAGACTGACAATTCCATTCAATACAGTAAAAAAAAAAAAAATGTAATTCAGATAGAATTCATTATTTTTAATGTATTGAATGAAACTGCCATTCTATGAGAGTGCTAGTCTTCAAAATGTTATTACATTGTTCTGATTTTGGGTAAATCAGTAAGTTGTGAGCACCCACAACATCCATCTTCCAGACACTGTGAGCCACTTGTATCTATTTGAATTGCAACTGATATTTCATTCATTTAAATTCCTGCTTAATCACTGATAGGACCGCCTCTTTGACTTAAAGCCACAGAATAGGCAGACATTTAAATGAATGAAATACAAATTATACTGATTCTTTTAATATATATATATATATATATATATATATATATATATATATATATATATGTGTGAGAAAAAGAAAAAAAATGAAAAAAACGTGGCAGCACTGTCTATTGAGAAAACAAGAGGGTGCAGCTGGCCCAATTGGGAATAAGCAAACCCAGTATATAAAAGTTGAAAAATGGGCAGCACTCCATAAAATAAAATTAGAAAAAAGTTTATTCACCCATGCGGGACATGTAAATATCTCAATCTGCTCCTCCTGCTCTCTGCTCTTTACCATGCTGCCAACTTAGACACTATTTTCAACCTGGCAGATTCCTTGAAATGAAATCAATGAATAAAAACAGGAAGTGCAGTCATATTGGTTGCCACTTATATTTTAATGTCTCTAGTTAATGAAAGAATTATGGAACTTTGGCTTTGCTTAATTCTGAAATTCAGAATTTATAAAACATGACAATTCTTTTTATGTTTGATTATTCCTATTTAAGAAATCTGTTACATATGTATAACAGACAGCCTTGGTTGATCAGCACATCAAACCTGTTGAATTAGTTGACAAACTGTATGGCTAAACAACAGAAGTACTGAAGTGCTAGAAAATGTCTGTTATTAAAAAGCCTGTGCTGCCTGAAAGCATTCTTGTAAATGGCACAGTCCTTAAAATGCCATTTCTCTGTACAGGTGCAAGCCAATATATACACAATCAAATTATAGATAAAGTCTAAGAACCTGTCTGCTATGTGAACAAAAACTAACTGACTGGCCGTTCGCAGTAATCTTCTTCTTGCGGATAAAATATTCAATGTCCACTTTTCTAGTCCTGGATGCATTAAATTGCTGTTCTTGTTTACTTACCACCAAAAGTCTCAAGTGTATGTGCTTTAAAAGGGAACCTGTCACCTGCACTATGCTGCCCTGAATGAGGGTGCATAGTTAAGTAACAGACCTGCTGATTTCAACAGTCTGTCACCTCTGTGATGGCAGTCAGTACTTTCAGAATACTGACATACCAAACCCTGCAGTAACAAAATTGCTGTCTTTTTTTTTTTTCCCAAAAAGTAAAAAATAAAAAGTGATCAAAAAGTCATATGTATTCTATTAAAATCTGCCCTCCCAAATCTATATGGTGCTTTTGCCCTTCTGAACCTTGCTGTGTGACCATACAGAAGTATATGACCACATATGGGGTGTTGCTGTAATTAGGAGAAAATGGGTAACAAAACGTGGGGTAAATTTCTTCTATTACCTCTTGTGAAATAAAAAAAAATTGGGCTTTAAGTGACATTTTAAAATATGTAATTTTTCATTTTCATGGCCAAGTGTCTCTAAATTCTATGAAACACCAAAGTGGGCCAAAGTGCTCACTACGCTACATAAAAAAATTACTTGAGGGATGTTGTTTCCAAAATGCGGTCATTTTTTTTTTTGTGGGTTTTCACTGTAGGTGTAGCTTAGGGTGTCTTTAAAAAAAAAACAATGGCGGGGGGGGGGGGGGGGCGTGGCTAGCTACCGTCTGAGGAGGACGTCTATCTCCAGTGCTCTGAGGCAGCAAGCTTAATCAGACACTATCAGCCCATTAAACAAAGCCTGCTAATTTCATCTCGGCTACCCTGTGTTAACTATGACACATGCTCTGATTTGAGACCTCTCTGGGGCTCCTAGGCTGCTCCGTTCCGGAGATACAAGTAAGGCCTAGCTGAGGCCGGAATCCCCGGCCTAAATTTCTGGAGCGGTGTGTGGAAGATATCGGAGCTGCTGCGAAGATACAGACTGCGGTGACTAAAGGTCTCGCAAGCCCAGCGCAAGGTACGGTACCCAGCTCTCACCTGCATCCAGCGGAGACCTTGGGAGCAATATTTGTGGCCGCTTGTCACCCTCCGGAGCCATTTTGGGATCCTGTGGAGACCGCTCCAAGCCCCTGTTTATTTAGAGAGGCCCCTGACTGGACTGGTTTCGGAGCACAGTGTGGCATTCATCCGCACGGCTCCTGCCCTTTTTGACACCTGGTATTGGTGTCTTCGCTCGGCGCTCGCCTCATCCCTGCAACACAGGCTGACAGCTCGGCTGTGCGGGCCCCATTTTAAATTGATTGAAAGAATCAGTGCCGGGCCGAGAACCGCAGCGGACCTGTAAAGAATCAACCTCCAGGATCCCAGCATTGAATCAAGTCTAAGTGCGGCCAAAGAAGCGGTGAGTGCCCAAGACTATTACCTCTGCAATCGGCAGCAAAATCGGGGGTCACTGTGGGACTATTTCTTGCTCCCTCAGACGCCTCCTTACACTAAACAGACGGGACCTGGCTCCAGTTCTGACAGGGAGATTCAACGGCCAGCCCTGCACAGGCGGGAAATTTAAATTACAGTGCTCATTCACGATCCTAGCAGCATTGTCTCTTCTGAAGTGTAAAATTAAATACTGACCTGTGGCTGTCTTTCCCAGAGGTGCTGCCATAAAGAGATCGGCTGTAACTCTTTGCAGCCTGTATTATCTTTTAAAGGGACAGTTACAAAGTGGATTCAAACGCTTTCCTGTTAAAATTTAAAGAGACAGTAGCCAATTTTTGTGCGGATTCAGGACTCAAGCCTTGAGGTACCCCCCTTGCCCTCTATGCCCCGATTAGTCAGACATCCA
Organism: Bufo gargarizans; assembly: GCF_014858855.1. Taxonomy (NCBI): domain Eukaryota; kingdom Metazoa; phylum Chordata; class Amphibia; order Anura; family Bufonidae; genus Bufo; species Bufo gargarizans. The sequence continues at coordinate 303,932,545 of NC_058084.1, forward strand.
TAGGCACTCACCAGTAAATCTCCTGCGGCTCTGCGCTGGGCTTCAGCTGCAGTACAGACACAGTACTCCACTCCTCTGGCCCTCAGCCGGACTCTGTCATTTCTCATAGTGCTGATCGGTAGTGGCATACTACCTCCACTACCCCTGAGCTCGCCAGACAAACTTAGGAGCATAAGGACCTCTCTCTGATTAATCGGCTGATTTAAAGGGACAGTAGCCCATTTTGCTATAATACAAATTTTGCGGCAGCAATATTTTACATCAACAGAATGCTCTAATAGCGGGGGCAGAGCTAGCCCCTGAAATGTCTGGTCACATGCAGCAGTAGCTCTGTATAATATATCGCCCTACAGCCTGGACTTATAGCTTGTCAGATCCAGAATGGTCAAAATAGGAGGATCAAAAGCTTCTGACTCCTCTACCCAGCAAAAAAACGCTCCCAATGAAGGGGAAATGGATAAATTTATAAAGAAAGCGGCCTCGGCTTACGCTGCGAGAGAATCCAAGATGGCGCCAAATTCACCGCACGCCGCTGCACACAAACAGACGGACCCCTCAGGTGCCACACATAAAGGTGAGGAAGACTTAGACAACTTACCTATCTCCCGAGCATACCTCAGGGACGCCCTCACCTCTTCCTTGTCAGCTGCGCTGGAACCCCTGAGCTCTGACCTCCTGACTATAAAACAGGATGTCAGACATATTGGACGCAGGGTCGAATCACTAGAGGAGTCACAGACTGTGATTATTCAGCACCAGAGCGCTGTGCAACACTCCCTCCTCAGGATCCAGTCCAATATTAATTCTCTATATGAAGCTGTAGAGGATCAAGAGAATCGGGGGAGGCGAAATAATCTATGTTTCAGGGGTGTTCCGGAGTCTGTCACTCCTGGAGATATCCCAAATACAATAGTCCAGATCTGCCTTTCCCTCCTGGGTCCTGATTCGGCACATGAGGTGTTACTTGAGAGAGCACACAGAGCCCTTAAGCCTAAACCCGCACCCACAGCACCCCCCAGGGACATCATATGCAAGTTCCTCCACTTTCAAGTTAAAGAAGCGGTCATCAACAAAGCAAGGGAAGCAGGATCGGTCACATGGGATGGTCATGATATCCTGATATTCCAAGACTTGGCGCAATCCACACTGAAGAAGAGACGCTCACTTAAACCGCTTACGGACTTGCTCAGATCAAGGAATACCCCATACAGGTGGTCCTTCCCTTTTGGGCTCTCTTTCGCTTTTGATGGTCGCAGGATTAATATTTCCGCATACCAAGATCTCAACCAAGCATATGCCCTCCTGGGGATTAAACCCCTAGATATACAAAATTGGGACTTTGTCCAGGACTTGGCGGACCTGCCGGCCCTCCCTCCCATGGAACTCTGGGAGAAGCAACAGCGAACCCCGAAACCGCAAAGGGGCAGAAGAGGATCTTCCAAATCGACCCCAAGAAGACTAGCCCTGGGAGATCAAGAAGAACCTGTATAACATGTCATTTATACATGATCTCTGTCTCCACTGCTCCTTTCATTACTTCTTACTAGTCTCTGTGCCTCTCCCTCTGTCACAACCAATCTTCCTACCTCGCACTGCTCTGGTACCTCCTATTGAGTCCTATACTGGATCTCACCTCCTACTTTGGGCGATATGACATTTCAATGGGTGATCTCTCCCCTCTCTTTTTTTTTTCCTTCCTCTTCTTTACTTCTCTCTGCTTACGCAGTACTTCCTGTTGCTCTTTCTACACTTAAGTCTTATTCACATTCATTCTCACTACTAGGGATGCCTTCCCTAAAAGCAGTGTATTTACTGCCGAGTTACAATGTTTGTTTTGATTATGTTCTGGTTTCTAGACATGACTGGTCCAGCAGTGGACACCCATTCTATGCCCCAGGGAAGGTGTTGGGTACCCCTGTATGTCGAAGCAGCGTCCCCCCTCTGGAAATGCCAGATAAGTGCACCTGTAAGGTGAGATTACTCCTTCTCCCCTTCCTCCCCTATCATTACGATACACTATGACCACTCTCAGAATTGCCTCATATAATGTTAAAGGGATGAGATCCCCCTCTAAGAGGAGTCAAATCTTCTCCCAACTACATAAAGAGAAATGCTCTGTCATATTCTTACAGGAAACCCACTTTAAAAAGGGAAAATTTCCTAATCTTACCTTTTCCAAATTCCCTGACTGGTACCATTGCGGAGCTGGGGGCGCTGCTTCGAGGGGAGTTAGTATTGGCTTTAACAAGGGTCTGGCCTTCCAATACAAAACCCATACTCAAGACCCAGAGGGTAGATTCCTAATACTTAAAGGACTCATTGGCCAAACACTCTACACTTTAGTTAACATTTATGCCCCAAATTCCAACCAAATTTCCTGGATATCCTCTCTACTTAAACGTGTGGAGACACTAAGAGAGGGTATACTGGTAATAGCAGGAGACTTCAATCTACCCCTGAATCCTCTTATGGATACCTCTAAGAAAAAGTCCTCCATCCCTGCTACCGCCCTTAGAGCACTTCACTCCTCTCTCCAGACTTTAGGGGTATTGGACATCTGGCGATGTATTAACCCTAACTCAATTGACTACTCCTTTTACTCAACCCCTAACAACTCGTATAGTAGAATAGACTATATCTTCATTTCAAAAGAGCACTTACAGTACTGCTCCTTAGCCAGAATTGGGGACATCACCCTCTCAGACCACTCTCCGGTATTCTGTGACATCCACCCCCCTGGAGAGAGGAAAAGAACTGCTAACTGGAGGTTCAATGAGTCCCTACTGGGTAACCCAAAATTTGTTTCCCAAATAGCTGCCTACCTGGACGAATATTTTTTAACGAACAACACCCCGGGCATTTCTCCCCACGCACTATGGGATGCACATAAGGCCTATATCAGAGGCAGGCTGATTGGACTCTGCTCCTTCTTGAAAAAGGAATCAGAAAAAATACTCTTCCCTACTAGACAGGATACATACTCTTGAGAAAGCCCACAAGCAATCTCTTCTGGCTCAACAACTAGACGAGCTTACTTCTCTCAGAAATGAACTGAAAAATCTCTTAAATGAGCGTTCTGCTAAATACTTTTTATCTGCGCAACAAAAATTCTACGCTCACGGTAACAAGGCATCCAAGTTCATGTTGCAGAGGATTAAACAGAGAAGGAGCTCTAGATATATTCATTCCATTAAAAGCCCGAGCGGAGAACTGGTTTTTAAAGCAGAAGAAATTGCTGAACAATTCAAACTCTTTTATGCTGAGTTATACAATCTGCCTGCCTCTGATCTACCTGAGCCATCCCTGGGAAGAGAGTCCAACATTAATAAGTTCCTTGACTCACTCCGCCTTCCTAGCCTGACACCAGCCCAACGTGACTCCCTGACGAAACCCTTCACTAATCAAGAACTGGTGAGAGCCATTAAATCCACCCCCAAAGGTAAATGCCCAGGCCCTGACGGCCTCCCCATAACCTATTACTCAACTTTCATGAATTCCCTTCTCCCTTTCTTGCTCCCCCTTTGCAACCTATCGTTGCTTAACCAGCCTCTTTCAGCAGACATGACAAGAGCCACAATCACGGTCATACCCAAAGAAGGGAAAGATCCCTCAGCATGCCCTAGCTACCGACCAATCTCCCTACTTAATGTGGATCTCAAATTGATAGCCAAAATGCTAGCCTCCAGAATTCAGACATTTTTGCCACTTTTAATTAACCCAGACCAGGTAGGATTCGTCAAGGGACGTGAGGGGAAGGATAATACTATGAAAGTTCTGGACGCTCTTTTTTACGCTTCCCATAACTCTATCCCCCTGGTTCTGATGGGCACGGATGCCGAGAAGGCGTTTGATAGGGTCGACTGGACTTATATCAAGTTAGCCATGTCTAAATTTGGGTTCCCTGAGCCCTACATCAACGCAGTATTTTCCATGTACTGCTGCTCCTCGGCATCCGTGTCCGTCAATGGTACCTTATCTTCCCCCTTCCGAATCAGAAATGGTACGAGGCAGGGATGTCCCCTCTCCCCCCTTTTATTCGTCATAACCATGGAAACCCTACTGCAATCTCTCAGGGAGGACGGTGACATTAGGGGTCTTCAGGTTGGAGGCTTAGAAATTAAACTAGCTGCCTTTGCGGACGACTTGCTCATTCTCACGACTAACCCAGGTAAATCTATAGGCATTATTTTATCAATCCTAACCCGCTTTGGCTCCTTGTCTAATTTTAAAATTAATCCCTCCAAAACTCAGGTTCTTCATGTTGGCCTCTCTTCCCTGAATCTCTCTATGCTTCAAAAAGATTCCCCCTTCAATTGGCTTTCTCAACAGCTAACTTACCTAGGTGTAAAGCTCACTCCCTTCCTATCGGATTTATTCAACCTAAATTATAAACCACTCTTAACTTCCATAATTGCTCAGCTGGACTCATTGGACCTCCCTTATCTATCGTGGTTCGGGCGGAAGAACATACTCATGTCCTTAGTCATCCCGAGGTTAACTTACTTGATGCAGGTTCTACCCATTGAGATCCCCAAGTCATTCTTTACTGCCTTAAACAAGGCAATCCGCAAGTTTATATGGCAGGGGAAGAGCTCACGTATCTCCTTTCAAACGCTTACCAAACCCAGACCACAAGGGGGAATAGGTCTACCGGATCCCGAAATCTATATGAAAGCCATCCAGCTCTCCAGGGCAGTGGATTGGATAAGAAGCCCACCCCATAAAATGTGGACTACTCTGGAGAATTCATTCTTACCCTCTCCTGCCCGGGCTCTACTTTTAGCCAATAAGCCGCTTCCGCCCCCCAGCTCTTTAACTAACTCCATGATCCGTAACACTCTGAAAGTGTGGGGATGGTTCTTGACTACTGGTCGAGCCTTATCGGTACCATCTCCCCTTCTATTTCTAAAGGATATTCTAGATCTAGCTCCCGTAGAACTCAAAGACAGCTGTCCTGTTAATCTGAGGTTATCTGGGCTCCCTATCTCTGACACTCTGGACTCTGAGGGGTGTGTTCCCTCTGATTCAGAGTTTTGCGTTAAATTGGGTATATCTGCCCAAAATTTTATGCTGATACACTTTATAAAGAAAGAAATCCGTAGCATCATAGGGAGTTCCCCCTACCCATCAAACGCAGAATGGTTCGAGAAGTTGATAATGAGCTCACTCCCCCCAACTAAAGTAATATCAACAATTTATAAGTCCCTTAAGTCCCCCCTCTCCAGTACCAAGCCGGCGATCATTGGCTTATGGGAAAGAGACTTAAAGAGAACTTTGACAAATTCAGAAATTGCAAGGGCTCTGATCACTCCTCATAAGATCTCTAGATGCACCCGCTTACAGGAGAATAGCTACAAGATATTGTCACGCTGGTATAAGACCCCGGACAAAACTAGCTTATATAACCCTGACAGTCCTGACACATGCTGGAGATGCCAAGAAGAGAAGGGCACATTCTTCCACGTGTGGTGGTCCTGCAAAGTAATTTGTCCTTGGTGGACGGAAATAGTGGAGCTCAGTAACCAAATATGTAAAACAGCCTTCCCATGTACCCCAGAGCTGGTATTGCTTACTCTGGGTTTAGAAGGTAGCAACAAATTTAAATCCTCTCTCTTTTCTCTGCTCTTAGCGGCAGCTAGAACCCTCTTACCATCCTGTTGGCTCTCAACAGAAGTCCCAACGACTCAACATTGGATCAACAAGGTTGATCAGATTTATAGATTAGAAGAGATTTCACATTGGGAGTTGAGAACAAGACACACTTTCCTTCTAATTTGGTCTCCCTGGAGAGAATATAGGAATTTCTCCTAACCCACCCTACACTAAATATTTGTCCTTGTGAGTAAATCTATCTCGGCTTAGTAGCCAAAGTACACTGATATGCTGACACCACCTCATGTCTTGTTTCAGTTATTACTGTTATGTTATAAAACCTATCTTTGCAATAACTCATATCCCCATGATGAGACGGATAAGGGTGTTACCCCGCCCTGTCCATTCATGTATCTAACTCATATGTCTGTATTACATTTGCCTGAGATATGATTTCACGCTTATGGATATGTGTAACCATTTGATAAAAATAATAAAAATTGCTAATATAAAAAAAAAAAAAAAAAAAAAAAAAAAAACAATGGCGCTCCTTCTGAGCGCTTCTGTGTGTCCATACAGCAGTTTACAACCACATATGGGGTGTTTCTGTAAACTGAGGATCAGTGTATTGACATTTATTTAGCTGTTTACCCTTGAAGTGTTACTGGAAAAAATGGATTAAAATAGAAAATGTGCAAAAAAAAAAAGGGACATTTTGACATTTCACCTCCATTTTCCTTCTTTTCCTACACTTAAAGGGTTAACAGTGAGTTTTAAATAATTTGAGGGATATAGTTTCCAAAATGGGTTCCTTTATGGGTGATTTCCATGATGTTAGCATCATAAAATGACTGAATTGTTTTTTTTTAAAGTTAAAATTTCTTGAAAATGTTAAAAACTACTTCTAAAATTCGAAGCCTTCTAATGCGCAAAAGAAAGACATTTACCAAATGATGCCAACATAAAGTATACATATGATGAATGTTAAGTAATAACATTTTTATGAGCTGTCACTAAGGGTGAGCAAATTGCACCTTGGATCCAGAGGTACCTCGATACCAAAGCTGACTTCAGATTGCTATTTTAAAATGTTTTTGAAGTTGTAGAATTAAAGCCCAAAGTTATTCATCAAAGTCTCGCACAACTTCGGACTTAACAAATTTTGCACATACATTTTAATGCCGCACAGAGAGTGACTGAAATTTACAACTAATGTGATATATGATGTGCCAAAAAAAAAAACTATCTCAGAATGGCTTGGATAAGTAAAAGCATTCCAAAGTTATCACCATGTACTGTAAAATGACATGTCATATTTGCAAAAAAAAGCCAGGGTCTAGAAGGTGAAAAATGGCTGGGTATTGAAAGGATTTACCTGTGTATTGAGTACTGTATAAAAAATAAATAAATAGAAAACAATGCAAGAATTTATTTTTTTCAACCTGTCAAACATAAAATAACAAGCGATCAAAAAGTTGTATGTACCACAAAATTGAATCAATTAAATAGTAAATTCATCCACAATATGAGCTCTTACACAACTTGGTCGATGGAAGAATAAAAGTTATTGTTGTCTGAATGAGGTGATAAAAAAAAAACTAATATCTATTTGTATTTGCTATTACAATAATCGTAAAACCCCAAAAATGCATTTAACATGATATGATTTATTATGCTGTATATTGAGTTAAAGGGGTTGGCCCATTTATTAATAGGATATGCCATCAATGTCCCACCTCTGGCACCCATTCCTATGTAGAGAATGGGGTCCATGACGTGATGAAGGGCACACTGCACATACACAGAGTGCTCTGCATTCATCACTATGGGAGCTCCAAAAATACATCAGAGCTCATGCTCAGTTATTTTTGGATAGAGGTGAATAGAGGTGCATTGCACCAACACATTTGCCTCTCTATTCACTGCTGTGGGACTACCTGGAATAGCCAAGCTAGCCCATGGCTATTTTTGTAACTCCTATGGTGGTGAACAGAGGGTGGATGCTCATGGTCTCTGTTCACTTCAGGTATCCCATTCTGGATACAGAAATGGCTCTCAGACATGGAACCTGCACCTATCTGACATTAATGACATAGCCTAGTGATATCATCTTTAACCAAAGAGCAGCATACTACATTCACCACGTGACATTATGAAGGTCACACCAAGCTTGACAAATGGGGAATGACCCCCAAAATGTTGTGTTTCGAATTCAGCATTCTGCACTGATGCTGTGGACTATGCTGTCAAGATATCGCCTCCCGACTGCACAAGAAATTCAATTTTAAGGAATGCATGATAATGCAGGCATTTTAGGACACATATAAACATAACTTTTTTTTATTGAAATGCTATTTTTACACAAAGGAACCTTGTGTCTACAGGTGAGCAAACCAGTTTGTAGCCAACCCAGTTCATTACAAGCTTTAAAAACAAACAGAACCACTTACAATTGTGTATATTTATTAGCAAATAGACCACATAAAAAACACGCTGAAAACCAGTGCCACTGTTTTCACCTATTGGAAAATAATATGACCATTAGGGATGCGCGAATCGAAGTTGACGAATCTGAATTTCCTAACACTTCGTGGTAACGAATCAAATTTTTTCCTAAAATGACTGCTGCATGTGTGATGACATGGAGCAAGGACCTCTGGGTAGTCGGAATCACCTATAATGCCATGCATGCAGCCAATTAGTAGCCAGCAAGCCCTGTGATTTCACTACCCTATAAATAACCTCAGCCGTCTTGGATTCTGCCATTTTTCAGTGTACTTAGTGCAGGGAGAGATGAAAGCAGGCGCTAGGGTCAGTGTTCGAAAAAACTTCATTGTTCTAAAAAAAAATGATTCAGGCTACTTTCACTCTAGTGTTTTTGCTGGATCCGGCAGGGTCCAGCAAAACGCTTCAGTTACTGATAATACAACCATCTGCATCGGTTATGAATGGATCTGGTTGTATTATCTTTAACATTTCTTTAACATTGCCAACACGGATCCGTTTTGAACTCCATTGAAAGTCAATGGAGGATGGATCCTTTATCTATTGTGGCAGATTGTGTCAGAGAAAATTGATCCGTCCCCATTGACTTACATTGTGGGTCATGACTAGGGTTGAGCGAACCCAAACTGTAAAGTTCGGGTTCGTACCGAACTTTAGGATTTTTGGAACCCGGACCCGAAACAGAACATTTCAGTAAAAGTTCGGGTTCGGTGTTCGGCGACTTCTCTGCGCTTTTTGAAAGGCTGCAGAGCAGCCAATCAACAAGCGTTTAACTGTCTGACATTAGAAGCCATCACACACATGCCTACTAATGGCATGGCTGTGATTGGCCAGTGTAACATGTGACCCAGGCTCTATATAAGCTTGAGTCACGTAGCGCTGCACGTCACTCTGCTGTTACAAGTGTAGGGAGAGGATGCTGCTGGACTGGTGATTTCAGGGAGAGAATAGGAGAGAATCTAACTCAGCGATCTACATACAAACAGTTGTGTGGGTGCAGGGCACAATCTTTTTACCCTGCCCTGAGCCCATTGACCAAAGCCCTGAGCCCAGTGTGCAATTTAAGCTAGAAATACAGACATCATTTTCTCGGGCTTTAAAAACACACTTTTTTTTGGCCAAAAAACACTATTTTCCTGATCTGCAAGTGTTAAATTCAAGTTTAATATATACAGCTTTCATATTCTGTTCCCAAAAAACACTTTTTTGGCAATATACAACATCTGAAATAGTCAGTGTGCAATTTAAGCTAGAAATACACCCATCATTTTCTGGGGTGTTTTTAGGCCTTGCAGCATCAGCACGTGTGAAATTACAGGCTTATATACTGCTGTCAAATTCAATTGTTAAACAAACACTAGTTTCGGCAAAAAAAAAATTGTTGGCAGCCTTTGATGCAGATGTCATTGTGAGATACACCCTTAATACGTTTGGGTTAGATTTAGAGATTTGAAATACCGCTATTTGGTGCACCAATATTTAATTCAGGCCTACAGTGGTTCAGGCCGTGTGAGATACACCCTGTATATACAGGGCTTATATTCTTTCATTAATAAAACACCCTTTTGGGGGAAAAATAAACAATATTTCAGGCCTTGCAGCATAAGCACGTTTGAAATTCCTAGGTTATATACTGCTGCCATATTGAGTAATTAAACAAACACACGTTTGGGCAAAAAAAGTTTATTTGGCAGCCTTTACAGCATATGTCATTGTGAGATACAGCCTTAATACATTTGGGTTACATTCAGAGATTTGAAATACCGCCATTTGGTGCACCAATATTTAATTTAGGCCTACAGTGGTTCAGGCAGTGTGAGATATACCCTTTACATACAGGGGTTTGATTCAGTCATTTGAAATACAGCTATTGTTGGCAAATAAATCTTTAATTCAGGCCTACACTGGTTCAGGCCGTGTGAGATACACCCTTTACATACAGGGGTTTGATTCAGGCATTTAAAATACAGCCATTTTTGGCAAATAAATATTTAATTCAGGCCTACTGTGGGTCAGGCCATGTGAGATACACCCTTTACATACTGTCATTCTATTCTACTATTAATTAAACACCCATTTAGGACAAGATCCTAAATTCGAGAAATATGAGGAGAGCGTCAAATAAGAGACGTGGCACAGGTCGTGGTGCTGCTGGTGGAGCTCCTGTTGCAGGGAGAGGTTGTGGTCGATCTGTGCCAGCTACACACACAAGTGAATACCCTTCCTCAGGTGAGAGTAGGCGACAGAACCTGCAGCGGTATTTGGTCGGGCCTAATGCGGATCTACGAATGGTAAAGCCTGAACAAGTACAGGCGATAGTAGATTAGGTTGCTGACAGTGGATACAGTTCCTTCACATTGTCTTCCACCGAGTCTCCTGCTGAAAGACCACAGTTGGCACCTGCAGCCGATGTCCATCAGTCTTTCACCTCACCCCCTTGCGAATCAGCCAAGCAGTCTCAGCTCCAAGTCATGCAGCAGTCTCTTCTGTTTTTGATGACTCTGTTAGCAGGGTTTCCCAGGGCCATCCACCTATCCCTGCCCCAGACCACTTAGATCCACCGATGCCCAACCACTTAGATTTCAAGATGAGTACATAGGAGGACGGTCGCAGCACGTCTCGGATGATGACGAAACACAGGTGCAAACTGCTGGGGCTTTTAAAAGTGTGCAGACCGACAAGGAAGACAGGGGTGAAGACTGGGTGGAAGATGATGTAGAGGACGATAAGGTCCTCGACCCCACATAGAATCAAGGTCATGCGAGTGACCTATGTAGTTCAGAGGAAGAGGCGGTGGTTGCACAAAGCCACCAACACAGCAGAAGAGGGAGCAGGGTGCAAAAGCGTAGCGGCCGTCCTCTAGACAGTATGCCTGCTACTGCCCACCACAGCAAGAGACGGAGCACACCAAAGCCAGCTCCAAGGAGTTCTCTGGCGTGGCAGTTCTTCAGACAATGTGCTGACGACAAGACACAAGTGGTTTGCATGCTGTGTAATCAGAGCCTGAAGCGAGACATAAACGTTCTCAACCTGAGCAAACCTGCATGACCAGGCATTTAACAGCAAGCACGAGCTGCAGTGGAGTAGACACCTCAAAATCAAGAAAGGTCTCTGGCTCCTCCTGCTTCCTCTTCTGCTGCAGTCTCGGCCTCTTCATCCACCTCTGGAGTGCCACCTGCCACCCTGCAAACAGAGGATCTGCCAGCAACACCAACACCTGGGTCATCAAGCATCTCCACAATGTCCCACAGAAGCGTTCAGCTCTCCATCACCTAAACGCTGGAGAGGAAGAGGAAGTACCCCCCTACCCACCCGCGATCCCTAGCCCTGAATGCCAGCATTTCAAAATTACTGTCCTTTGAAATGTTGTCATTCCGTCTGGCGGAGACGGATAGTTTTAAAGGCCTTATGGCTGTGGCTGTCCCACAGTATGTCGTGACCAGACGCCACTACTTTTCCAGGAGAGCCATCCCTTCCCTGCACAACCAAGAAGGGGACAAAATTAGGTGTGCACTGCGCAACGCCATTTGTGGCGAGGTGCACCTGACTACGGATATGTGGACCAGTAAGCACGGTCAGGGACGTTATATCTTCATAACAGCACACTGGGTAAATGCAGTGGCAGCTGGGCCTGAGGCAGATAGCAGTTTGGCGCATGTCCTTCCATCACAGGAGGATTGCAGGGCACTTTAGTTTGCCTCCTGTTGCTTCCTCCTCCTACTCTGCTTTCTCATCCTCTACCAGCTCCTCATCCGGTCAGCATAACAGCTTCACCACCAACTTCAGCACAGCCAGAGGTAACTGACAGCAGGCAGTTTTAAAACGTATCTGTTTGGGGGACAAACCCCACACTGCGCAGGAGCTGTGGACGGCCCTTGAACAACAAACCAATGAGTGGTTTGTGCCAGTCAGCCTCAAGCCCGGCCTGCCGGTGTGCGATAATGGGCAAAATCTTGTTGCAGCTCTAGGACTATACGGTTTGACGGACATCCTTTGCCTGGCGCATGTGCTGAATTTGGTGGTGCAGAGATTCCTTAAAAATTACCCTGATATGTCAGAGCTGCTGCATAAAGTGTGGACCATCTGTGCGCGCTTTCGGTGTTTTCACCATGCTGCTGCTCGCCTGTCAGTGCTGCTGCGTAACTTCAGTCTTCCAGCTCACCGCCTCATATGTGACATGTCCACAAGGTGGAACTCCACCTTGCACATGCTGGCCAGACTGTGCGAGCAGCAGCAGGCGATAGTGATGTTTTTGCTGCAGCACACATGGGTGAGCTGCTCGGCGGAACAGCACCACTTCACCACCAATGACTGGACCTCCATGCAAGACCTGTGTTCCTTGTTGCACTTTTGAGTACTTCACCAACATGGCCAGTGCCGATAACGCCGTTCTCAGCATTACTATCCCACTTCTATGCCTCCTTAAAAAAATGCTCCTGGCGATGATGGAAGAGGATGTGGCACAGGAGGAGGAGTAGGAAGAGGGATCATTTTATAAGGTTTCTAGCCAGTCATTCCCAAGTGGCTCCGAGGGTGGGTTCCTGCAACCACAAACCCAGGGTACACAATTGTCCAGCCAGGGCACAGTTCTGGAGGATGAGGAGGTGGAGGATGAGGAGGAGGAGATGGAGGAGGAGGAACCATGTTCACAGCAGGGTGGCACCCAGACCAGCTCATGGCCATCACTGGTGCATGGATGGGGGGATACAGACAACACAGACGATACACCTCCCACAGAGGACAGCTTTTCGTTACCTCTGGGCAGCCTGGCACACATGAGCGATTACATGCTGCAGTGTCTCCGCAACGACCACCGAGTTGCACACATTCTAACTTGTGCTGATTACTGGGTGGCCACGCTGCTGGATCCCCATTACAATGACAACGTACCATCCTTAATTCCGTCACTGGAGCGCGATCGTAAGATGCATGAGTACAAGTGCGCGCTGGTAGACGCGCTGCTGGTGGCATTCCCACTTGACAGCGGGGGCACAGTGGAAGCACAAGGCGAAGGCAGAGGAAGAGGTCGCCAACGCAGCTGGGGCACCGCCAGCACCTGAGAAGGCAGGGTTAGCATGGCCGAATCGTGGAAAAGCTTTGTCAGCAGCCCACAACAACCAGCACCACCAGCTGATATGAAACGTCTTAGCAGGAGGCAGCATTTCACCAACATGGTGGAGCAGTGTGTGTGCACACTCCTACATGTACTGAATGACGGGCATGCCCCTTGAACTTCTGGTTCTCCAAATTGGGCACATGGCCTGAGCTTGCCCTTTACGCCTTGGGGGTGCTGGCCTGCCCTGCAGCCAGTGTATTATCTGAACGTGTGTTTAGCACGGCATTGGGTGTTATCACAGACAAGCGCAACCGCCTGTCTACAGCCAATGTGGACAAGCTCATGTTCATTAAAATGAACCAGGCATTGATCCCTCAGGACTTGTCCATACGTTGGGCAGAATAGACATGTATACCGGCACTAACCAGCCATTGTTATACTGCAGTGCAATTGCTCATTCTTATATTTTGGATATTTCACACTCTTTTAGAATGTACCCTAATTTTGAAAAATTAAATTAAAACCAAAATCCTGTGTTGGCTACCTCGTCCTCCTCCACCGCCGCTTCCTCTTACACCGCTACGTCCAACCCCTCCTCAAACTCCTACTCCATATGGAACTCCACCTCATAAATCGAATTCTTTTTTTACTTGTACGTATTTCATTTTCACTACTTTGTCAGTTACATTTCAATACTCTGTCAGTTACATTTTCTGGTGAAATTCAGCAACTGTTGGGTGTATAGTACCACTGCTATACCAAATAGACAGGTTAAAAAAAAATAAAAAATTGGGGGGTGAAATTCAGCAATTTTTGGATTTATAGTACCACTGCTATACCTAGTAGGCTAGTTAAAAAAAAATTGTCATTTACATTTTCGGGTGAAATTAATCAATTTTTGGGTGTATAGTACCACTGCTATACCTAGTAGATCGGTAAAAAAAAGAAAAGAAAACAATTGTCAGTTACATTTTCTGGTGAAATTAACAAATTTTTGAATGTATAGTACCACTGCTATACCTAGTAGACAGGTAAAAAAATAAATAAAAAATAGTCAGTTACATTTGCCGGTAAAATTCACCAATTTTTGGGTGTAATATATCCCTCCTCTACCTAGTTGACAGCTTAACACATTTCAATAATTTTTCTGTTACATTCTTGGCTTGACATACAATTTCATACGTGAATAAACTGCTATGCATAGGTGACAGGGAATAAAATTGAATAAATTATTTAGTAATTAATGCGCGCCACATCCTTTCATTCCATGCTTAAACTTTAAAAAGTTGTCACACTTTTATGCTTTAATAATTTCTCCCATATTTCAACTCTATAATTAAAAATTTGAAAAAATTCATCCTACCTTGGATGTGGTCTCTCTTTCTCATGCTCCCTCTCTGGCCTGGAACCCTGATTCCCCGCCACCTGTGATCACCATGGTAGGCGCATAAAAGAACATCGAAAGTTGACAGAGCAGATATCAAACTGGATCGTGAACATCACGGGGACGTGCAACATGGTGGGGCAGTAAATGTGCACACGCCTACACGAACTGACTGACAGGGGTCAGCCCCTGCAACTTCTGGGTCTCCAAATTGGGCACATGGCCTGAGCTTGCCCTTTACCCCTTGGAGGTGCTGGCCTGCCCTGCAGCCAGTGTATTGTCTGAATGTGTGTTTAGCATGACTGGAGGGGGTTATAACAGGTTATATTTCCCAATGTTTTGGGGTGTACCCTAATTTTAAAAATAAAATTTAAAACAAAAAAATAGTGTAGGCTACCTCCTCCTCCACCGCCGCTTCCACCTACACCGCCACATCCACCGCCTCCTCAACCTCCTACTCAGTATGGACCTGGTCCTCCTAGATCAAGATTATTATTTTTTATTTTTACGTATTTTATGTTATTTAAAGTCATTTCCCTATCCACATTTGTTTGCAGAGCACTTGCCATGCTCTTAACCACATTTTGACGCCATTTGTAGCCCTCTAGCCTTTTCCATGACATTTTTACAGCCATTTTAGTGCTCAAAAGTTCGGGTCCCCATTAACTTCAATGGGGTTCTGGGTCAAGTTCGGGTCCCGAACTCGAACTTTTTTCCGAAGTTCGGCCGAACCCGTAGAACCCGAACATCCACATGTCCGCTCAACTCTATACATTAAGGTCTAAAATAGCACTATCACTAAGGGGTTAATAGGGAGGTCTTTTCGTATACTGTTTCTGTCAATTGTGAAATTACAGTCACTATCTACTATAATTAAGCTGATTCCATATCCTCTATCAACTTAATACATGTAGTTACCTCCAAATTTTATGATTGGTAAGATCTCCCACCACGGCCGGACTGACAACTCATGGGTCCCACGGGCAATAGGAGATTATGGGGCCCCTGTGTTCCGCCTACCCTCAAGTCACACCTACACACAGCCCCACCCACATATTGCACCGCCCACATCACCTACACTTGGTACAGAATTTCTCTTTACCATCCCCCCACCTTCTCCAACCACCCAGCACCCTTACTCACATAAAACAAGCAATATTTATAATATAGCTTACAGTGAATTACTGTAAATACTTACAGTTCTGAAGACTCCAGCAGGCTCAGGATCAGTGCTCTGGGCAGGGGGCAGCTGGGCTCAGGGCTGGAAGAGGGCACCGCTCTGCAGTTCAGGAGACCTATAAGAGGCACCTAGGTTTTAGAGGGGGACAATAAGAAAAAAAATATTTTCATTACACCTCAGGTCAGACCACCAATCAGACCCCCAATGTTAATCAGACCTCAGCTGACAGCCCCAATCAGACCCCCAATGTAAATAAGACTCTAATAAGACCTCAAATCAGACCTCAGCTCAGACCCCAATGTAAATTACCCCCAATCAGACCTCATATGAGAGCCTCATGCCTCTCATCAGCCTCCATTATAAGCCCTTATGCCTCTCATCAGCCCCAATTATGCGCCTCTCAGGCTGTGAATGTGATCTAGGACCTTAGATGACATCATCATGTGACCAGTAACCTAGCAATATTACTGGTCACATGGCTATGAGGTCATCACAGGTCCTACCAGGAGTGTTGCTGTAGAAGTTTGGAGCTTTTTTTGTGAAGATTACATCAGAAAAAGGTGACAGGGGCTGTTATGCTAATATACTGTAAACTACTGTATAGTGGGGTGCTGTATACTGTGTGGTGGCCTGTATACTGTGAGGGGCTGTATACTGGGGGCCTGTATACTGTGGGGGTCTGTATACTGTGGGGGGGCTGTATACTGTGGGGGCCTGTATACTGTGGGGGGCTGTATAATGTGGGGGGCCTGTATACTGTGTGGGACTGTATACTGTGTGGGGCCTGTATACTGTGGGGGCCTGTACTGGGGGCTGTATACTGTGGGGGGCCTGTATCCTTGGGGGGGCTGTATACCGTGGGAGGCCTGTATCCTGTGGGGGGTGTATACTGTGGGGGGCTGTATACTAGGGGGGCCTGTATACTGTGGGGGGTTGTATACTGTGGGAGGCCGGTATACTGTGGGGGGCCGGTATACTGTGGGGGGCCTGTATATTTTGGGGGGCTGTATACTGTGGGGGGCCTGTATAGTATGGGGGGCCTGTATAGTATGGGGGGCCTGTATAGTGTGGGGGGCTGTATACTGTATACTGTGGGTGCTGTATATTGTGGAGTGCTATACTGCTGTACTGTATACTGTGGGGGCTGTATACTGTATACTGTGGGTGCTGTATAGTGTGGAGTGCTATACTGCTGTACTGTACAGTGTGGGGGCTGTATAGTGTGGGGTGCTGTATCGTGCATAGTTTGGGGTGCTGTATACTGTGAGGTGCTATACTGCTCTACTGTATACTGTGAGGTGTTGTATACTGTGGGGTGCTGTATACTGTGGGCTGCTATACTGCTCTACTATATACTGTGGGGTACTGTATAGTGTGGGGTGCTATACTGCATGCTGTGTGGTGCTGTATACTATAGGGTGCTATACTGCATACTGTGGGGTTCTGGGGTTCACTGTAACACTAGGGTGAGCCAAGCCCTGGTCTCCTTCCTGCAGAGCGGTGCCCACTTCCAGCCTGAGCCCAGCTGCCCAGAGCACTGATCCTGAGCCGCTGGAGTCTTCAGAACTGGAAGTATTTACAGTCATTCACTGTACTCTATTAGATGTGTGGATTTTTTGTGTGTGTGTTGTGGTGGAGGGCGTGATTGCCTGCTAAGGTGTGGGAAGGCGGGATCCAGGGGGCCCAAGTAAATTTTTGCCCAGGGTCCAATCAATATTAAAGACGGCCCTGTGCGCTCCCACTCTCACATCGCACTGCTGGCTGTTCTGGAAGCTGATTACGAGGCCTTCATCGCTCCTCCCACATCCAGCAGGGTGATGTGTGGCCAGCAGGGGTAGCGCTCAGAAGAACAGCGAAGCAGGAAACGGAGAATGCTCCCTGCTTTGCTATGTAAACAACAACCCGGCAGTGCCAAGAACTGCCTGGTGTGTGAGTGCACCCCCCCCCTTGCCTCTGCGCCAACACCCCCCTTCCTTACCTCATATTATACATGTTTGAGGAGCGCTGTGACGGGGTCCGGCATGGTCACTGTACTTCATGCCGGGCCCCCCCATCAGAGCACTCTATTACATGTGAGTGCAGAAGACGGCCCTGATGGGGCCCCCTAGTGGCCGCAGGCCCTCGGTCTATGCCCGAGTGCCCGAATGGTCATTCCCCCTGTCTCCCACTCAACTCTAGTTGATATGCCATAAGAGTATATGTTGAGAAATCTCTTTAACTCTAGAAACTCAGCATAACACAATAGAAATAAATTTGATGCATCAAAATTTGAAAATAATAATCCAATTTTATGCTAAATTGCATTTAAAAAAACCTACCTGTTATGTTGCACCAAAGAAGAGGAAATGGCTTTAGAATTTGTATACAGCTATAAGTTTTGTATTCAGCCATATGAGCTTGCAGCATTTTCTTTCATAGCTTCATTTTTACAATAATTTAAGATAGCAGATTATACTGTCAGTTTCAAAGAAGAGAATGTTTATATATAGTAGCAAAGAGCCTATAAGTCACATAGTAAAAATGCTCTGCGCTAAATGCTAATCCTTATGGCACATTATTCACCTTTGATAGGCACTGAGGAATGCTTTTTCATCCTAATATACAACATGCTCTATGAAGTATAGCTCTTGGAAAAAGCCTAAATAGATTGATTGAGGACTTACTGTAGGCAAAAGATTTATCAGTATTCTTCAGAAAAAAAACTTGCTAATACTAAATATAAGACAAAGATATTAATAACAAAAGTTTTGACCTTCCAAAGATACAATTATTCAACTAATAACACTAATGTCATTCCTCCAAAATATATGAATGCTATAAAATGCAAACATTAATAGTACTTTTTGGAGTTGTAAGACAATAATGTATTCTATATACTATTGTCAACAGAAGTACATTTTATATGCATTTGAATATTGATTTTACAATTCAGAGCCCCTTATGAATTACCAAAATATGTTCTGCTGTGTTCATTTTTTTATGTTTGGTCTTATACTAGTCAACCATTTGTGTGTTTGTGACTTATGCAAGTCTTGTTTTACAGGGAACCTGACATAAACTTTACTCTGTCCTCAGTGATTTCAGCAGTGTGTCATCCATGAGCTAAATGTAAGTGGTTGTCAATAATTTTTTATATATATTTAATCTTTATTGTCATATACAATAAAAAAAGCTTATAGCAGAAGGATTATGCACCTCACGGAGATTCAATTTTATAGAAAAGTATCTTTAATGGGAACTAAAACAAGAAGTCAGAGCACAAGAATTCCAAGCCACTTGATGGTCATTATGCATCTAGACCTTTATGATCTAACGCTCTTTTCACTTTCCACCCTTTATAAGATGTTTATGTAGCAATTACCCCCTTACTAAGTCCCCTACCAAGAAACCGTATAATAAAAATAATATTCCTATCCCTGACAGAAATGTACAAAAATGTAGTGCTTACATCCATTTTTCTAAGGCATTAATCCCAGCTCAGGTGGACTGTGGCCTGTATTGAAGGTGACGTTGGATAAAAGGAGTCAGGTGAGTATTATTTTTTTTTTTTAGAATCAGAATCAATTTATTTGGCCAAATAAGTTTTCACTTACAAGGAATTTGACTTGGCTGTTGCTTGACAGAAGCAAACAAAACAGTACAAGGACAGACAGTATGGATAGTGCAGGACAAGGACAGTATGTAAGTTTTAGTGGCAATAAACAGGGAGAAGTGTTTGTTTTCAGTTCTATGCTATAAGGCTTCCAAGTCATAGCAGCTTTAGTGTGGTTCAGCATTAAGCAAGGCAACTGCCTGAGGGGAAAAAACTTTTCCTGTGCCTGGAAGCTTTAGTAGCCACTGAACGGTATCTCACTCCTGAATGCATAGGCTGGAAGATGGAGTGAGCAGGGTGAGAGGGGCCTGAGGCAATCTTAGCCACTTTCTTTCTACACCTGCTAGCGTGAAGATCCTGCAGGGAAAGTAAGCTACAGCCAATTATCCTTTCCGCTGTTTGGATGATGCGCTGCAGTCTCACCTTTTCTAATACTGAGCAGGAACTGAACTATACAGTCATAGATGTATTCGGTGTAGAACTGCACCATTAATTTTTGTGGTAGGCCAAACTTTTATAGCTGTTGTAGGTAGTACATCCTCTGTTTTGCTTTCTTGATGCTAGTGACAGTATTGTTGCTCCATTTTAGGTTGTTGGAAATTGTGGTCCCAGGAAACTTGAATGACTCTACTCGGGTTACTGTAGATCCATTTATGATTAGGGGGAGGTGCTGGGGGGAGGAGATTTCCTAAAGTCTATTATCATCTCCATGGTCTTAAGAGTAGAGATGAGCGAACCCGAACTGTATAGTTCGGGTTCGTACCGAATTTTGGGGTGTCCGTGACACGGACCCGAACCCGAACATTTTCGTAAAAGTCTGGGTTCGGGTTCGGTGTTCGTCGCTTTCTTGGCACTTTTTATACTACTTGCCCCAAGAGGCCGTCACAACCATGCCTACTATTGGCATGGCTGTGATTGGCCAGTGCAGTATGTGACCCAGCCTCTATTTAAGCTGGAGTCACGTAGTGCCGCACGTCACTCTGCTCTGATCAGTGTAGGGAGAGGTTGCAGCTGCGACGTTAGGGCGAGATTAGGCAGTGATTAACTCATCCAAAAGACTTCATTCAGTGATCGATCTGCAGCTGTGGATCATTGAACTGCTGCTATTCAACTGCTCACTGTTTTTAGGCTGCCCAGAGCGCTTTTCATTCACTTTTTTCTGGGGTGATCGGCGGCCATTTTGTGTCTTGCGGTGCGCCAGCACAAGCTGCCACCAAGTGCATTTGAACCTAAATAGTGTAGTTGTTTTTTGGCTAAATCCTACATCAGGGTCAAGCTGTCACACCAAGTGCATTTAACCATCAATAGTGTGGTTATTTTTTGGCCATATACTACATCAGGGGCAAGCTGAGCCTGTCACCAAGTGCATTTAACCCTCAATAGTGTGGTTGGTCAAGCTGTCACACAAGTGCATTTAACCATCAATAGTGTGGTTATTTTTTGGCCATATACTACATCAGGGGCAAGCTGAGCCTGTCACCAAGTGCATTTAACCCTCAATAGTGTGGTTGGTCAAGCTGTCACACCAAGTGCATTTAACCATCAATAGTGTGGTTATTTTTTGGCCATATACTAAATCAGGGGCAAGCTGAGCCTGTCACCAAGTGCATTTAACCCTCTATAGTGTGGTTGGTCAAGCTGTCACACCAAGTGCATTTAACCAGCAATAGTGTGGTTATTTTTTGGCCATATCCCAGTCTAATTCTGTCTGTAAACCTATACCTGTCACCCAGCGCCTAAATAATAGGCCTCAAATTTATAGTCAGCTAAATCTGTGGTTATTGCTGTGGCTGGTCAAGTTATTTAGTGTCCGTCAAAGCACAGTTTTTGTTCTGGGTTGAAATACAATTCCCAATTTAGCAATTCTCTAAATTAGTGGTTTCTGCTGTATCAGGCCTACTTTAAATGTATTCCTAAAAGGGTATATTAGATTCAAGGTGCTGATAGGGTCATTCTCAATAACTTCACACACACGCTACTGTGCATATCCCAGTCTAATTCTGTCTGTAAACGTATACCTGTCACCCAGCGCCTAAATAATTGGCCTCAAATTTATAGTCAGCTAAATCTGTGGTTATTGCTGTAGCTGGTCAAGTTATTTTGTGTCCGTCAAAGCACAGTTTTTGTTCTGGGTTGAAATACAATTCCCAATTTAGCAATTCTCTAAATTAGTGGTTTCTGCTGTAACAGGCCTACTTTAAATTTATCCCTAAAAGGGTATATTAGATTCAAGGTGCTGATAGGGTCATTCTCAATAACTTCACACACACGCTACTGTGCATATCCCAGTCTAATTCTGTCTGTAAACGTATACCTGTCACCCAGCGCCTAAATAATTGGCCTCAAATTTATAGTCAGCTAAATCTGTGGTTATTGCTGTAGCTGGTCAAGTTATTTTGTGTCCGTCAAAGCACAGTTTTTGTTCTGGGTTGAAAAACAATTCCCAATTTAGCAATTCTCTAAATTAGTGGTTTCTGCTGTATCAGGCCTACTTTAAATTTATCCCTAAAAGGGTATATTAGATTCAAGGTGCTGATAGGGTCATTCTCAATAACTTCACACACACGCTACTGTGCATATCCCAGTCTAATTCTGTCCGTAAACGTATACCTGTCACCCAGCGCCTAAATAATAGGCCACAAATTTATAGTCAGCTAAATCTGTGGTTACTGCTGTGCCTGTATTAGTGTAATATGGTACCTTAATAGATAGTCAGATAGTGTTAGGTGTCTGTAAAAAAAGGCCTGAATTTGAATTTGAATTCAATACATTGGGCCAAATAATATTTTTGTTGTTGTGGTAAACGATAACAATGAGGAAAACATCTAGTAAAGGACGCGGACGTGGACATGGTCGTGGTGGTGATAGTGGACCCTCTGGTGCTGGGAGAGGACGTGGCCGTTCTCCCACAGCCACACGTCCTAGTGTACCAACTACCTCAGGTCCCAGTAGCCGCCATAATTTACAGCGATATTTGGTGGGGACAAATGCCGTTCTAAGGATGGTAAGGCCTGAGCAGGTACAGGCATTAGTCAATTGGGTGGCCGACAGTGGATCCAGCACGTTCACATTACAATTACTATGCTTTCCCATTAAGTGCAAGGATACGGTGTGTTATCAACAATTCACTTCTACTAATGTCCTTTAGGACTAATTTGCAACTGTTAATCCTGCACCTACCTAATTACCTAAGACTTAACTTTTATTCATTATTAGTAATAAAACTTATGTAAATGACTAGATATTGATTTAAAATTCCCAGTATCACTGGCCTTTGTGTATCACTTAGGACACCTTGTCAGGATTGTCACCCGACTAGGTGTATCCACTGCTAAGTTTGGTCACACTAATGCCGTAACAGGCTGCGCGCTTGCCTGTATTATATGGGCATTGTGTGTTTCATTATTACTATACTATTAGGTCACAGTGATAAGCTGTTTAAAATCAGAGCTTCACGCTGCCCCCCGACATGTTTTGCCAGTACCACGGCGTCTTCAGGGGTTAGGGCAGGGTGTGAGCGTGTTCTCCTCCCGGCTGGCCTATAAGACCTTCCTTGGTGACGTGGGATCATTGCTAGGATACTGATTGGGTATGCGGTAGGGCTCGGCCTTGTGACATCCTGGCCTCGCCCCCTGACGTCAGCTGCCTCCTATCTTTCTCTTCCCGATTGGTCCACGTCATAAGATGGTGCCGCGCATGTCTGGTAAACTTAGGCTCTCTCCGCCGGATGTGTTAGTGCACATGTCTTTCTACTTAGTTCGCAATCCCTCTAGTTCCGGATCTTGCACTTCATTACTGCGCATGCCTGCAGACTTAGACTCCGGCGACATCGCTATTCATACATTCCGGTCCTCTTATTTTCAGGTGATGTCTGCCTCCAAGTCCGCTTCCTACATTCATCTACATCCCGCCGCCACATACATCGTCCCACCTCCATATCCGCCAGCCCAAATATTCTCTATTCTTCAACAGATGTCCCCAAATTTTCACCATACATCCGCACCCTTATTGTGATTGCCCCTAAATGTTGCTGTTAGAGATTTCACTCATACAGCCTAATGTGTATCCGCACTTTCTTCTCCATTTGTCTCCATGCTTATTTGTCTTCTGCAGAAAGCGCACAGATGGCGCCTGAAAACCAAGCCCATCAGTCTGTCACATCACCCCCATGCATACCAGGGAAACTGTCTGAGCCTCAAGTTATGCAGCAGTCTCTTATGCTGTTTGAAGACTCCGCTGGCATGGTTTCCCAAGGGCATCCACCTAGCCCTTCCCCAGCGGTGGAAGACATAGAATGCACTGACGCACAACCACTTATGTTTCCTGATGATGAGGACATGGGAATACCACCTCAGCACGTCTCTGATGATGACGAAACACAGGTGCCAACTGCTGCTTCTTTCTGCAGTGTGCAGACTGAACAGGAGGTCAGGGATCAAGACTGGGTGGAAGACGATGCAGGGGACAATGAGGTCCTAGACCCCACATGGAATGAAGGTCGTGCCACTGACTTTCACAGTTCGGAGGAAGAGGCAGTGGTGAGACCGAGCCAACAGCGTAGCAAAAGAGGGAGCAGTGGGCAAAATCAGAACACCCGCCACCAAGATACTCCGCCTGCTACTGACCGCCGCCATCTGGGACCGAGCACCCCAAAGGCAGCTTCAAGGAGTTCCCTGGCATGGCACTTCTTCAAACAATGTGCTGACGACAAGACCCGAGTGGTTTGCACGCTGTGCCATCAGAGCCTGAAGCGAGGCATTAACGTTCTGAACCTTAGCACAACCTGCATGACCAGGCACCTGCATGCAAAGCATGAACTGCAGTGGAGTAAACACCTTAAAAACAATGAAGTCACTCAGGCTCCGCCTGCTACCTCTTCTGCTGCTGCCGCCTCGGCCTCTTCTGCTGCTGCCACCTCGGCCTCTTCTGCTGCTGCCGCCTCGGCCTCTTCCTTCCATCCCCCCTACAGGGGATGTACCACCAACACCACCACCTCCGTCACCAAGCATCTCAACCATGTCACACAGCAGCGTTCAGCTCTCCATCTCACAAACATTTGAGAGAAAGCGTAAATTCCCACCTAGCCACCCTCGATCCCTGGCCCAGAATGCCAGCATTTTTAAACTACTGGCCTATGAAATGCTGTCATTTAGGCTGGTGGACACAGACAGCTTCAAACAGCTCATGTCGCTTGCTGTCCCACAGTATGTTGTTCCCAGCCGGCACTACTTCTCCAAGAGAGCCGTGCCTTCCCTGCACAACCAAGTATCCGATAAAATCAAGTGTGCACTGCGCAACGCCATCTGTGCCAAGGTCCACCTAACCACAGATACGTGGACCAGTAAGCACAGCCAGGGACGCTATATCTCCCTAACTGCACACTGGGTAAATGTAGTGGCGGCTGGGCCCCAGGCGGAGAGCTGTTTGGCGCACGTCCTTCCGCCGCCAAGGATCGCAGGGCAACATTCTTTGCCTCCTGTTGCCACCTCCTCCTACTCAGCTTCCTCCTCCTCTTCTTCCACCTGCTCATCCAGTCAGCCACACACCTTCACCACCAACTTCAGCACAGCCCGGGGTAAACGTCAGCAGGCCATTCTGAAACTCATATGTTTGGGGGACAGGCCCCACACTGCACAGTAGTTGTGGTGGGGTATTGAACAACAGACTGACGAGTGGTTGCTGCTGGTGAGCCTCAAGCCCGGCCTGGTGGTGTGCGATAATGGGCGAAATCTCGTTGCAGCTCTGGGACTAGCCGGTTTGACGCACATCCCTTGCTTGGCGCATGTGCTGAATTTGGTGGTGCAGAAGTTCATTCACAACTACCCCGACATGTCAGAGCTGCTGCATAAAGTGCGGGCCGTCTGTTCGCGCTTCCGGCGTTCACATCCTGCCGCTGCTCGCCTGTCTGCGCTACAGCGTAACTACAGCCTTCCCGCTCACTGCCTCATAAGCGACGTGCCCACCAGGTGGAACTCCACCTTGCACATGCTGGACAGACTGTGCGAGCAGCAGCAGGCCATAGTGGAGTTTCAGATGCAGCACGCACGGGTCATTCGCACTGCGGAACAGCACCACTTTACCACCAATGACTGGGCCTCCATGCGAGACCTGTGTGCCCTGTTGCGCTGTTTCGAGTACTCCACCAACATGGCCAGTGGCGATGACGCCGTTATCAGCGTTACAATACCACTTCTATGTCTCCTTGAGAAAACACTTAGGGCGATGATGGAAGAGGAGGTGGCCCAGGAGGAGGGGGAGGAGGAAGAGGGGTCATTTTTAGCACTTTCAGGCCAGTCTCTTCGAAGTGACTCAGAGGGAGGTTTTTTGCAACAGCAAAGGCCAGGTACAAATGTGGCCAGCCAGGGCCCACTACTGGATGACGAGGATGAGGAGGAGGTGGAGGAGGATGAGGATGAAGCATAGTCACAGCGGGCTGGCACCCAACGCAGCTCAGGCCCATCACTGGTGCGTGGCTGGGGGTAAACGCAGGACGATGACGATACGCCTCCCACAGAGGACAGCTTGTCCTTACCCCTGGGCAGCCTGGCACACATGAGCAACTACATGCTGCAGTGCCTGCGCAACGACAGCAGAGTTGCCCACATTTTAACGTGTGCGGACTACTGGGTTGCCACCCTGCTGGATCCACGCTACAAAGACAATGTGCCCACCTTACTTCCTGCACTGGAGCGTGATAGGAAGATGCGCGAGTACAAGCGCACATTGGTAGACGCGCTACTGAGAGCATTCCCAAATGTCACAGGGGAACAAGTGGAAGCCCAAGGCCAAGGCAGAGGAGGAGCAAGAGGTCGCCAAGGCAGCTGTGTCACGGCCAGCTCCTCTGAGGGCAGGGTTAGCATGGCAGAGATGTGGAAAAGTTTTGTCAACACGCCACAGCTAACTGCACCACCACCTGATACGCAACGTGTTAGCAGGAGGCAACATTTCACTAACATGGTGGAACAGTACGTGTGCACACCCCTCCACGTACTGACTGATGGTTCGGCCACATTCAACTTCTGGGTCTCCAAATTGTCCACGTGGCCAGAGCTAGCCTTTTATGCCTTGGAGGTGCTGGCCTGCCCGGCGGCCAGCGTTTTGTTTGAACGTGTATTCAGCACAGCTGGGGGCGTCATTACAGACAAACGCATCCGCCTGTCTACAGCCAATGTGGACAAGCTGACGTTCATAAAAATGAACCAGGCAAGGATCCCACAGGACCTGTCCATCCCTAGTGCAAATTAGACATTAACTACCTCCCCTTAACCATATATTATTGTACTCCAGGGCATTTCCTCATTCAATCCTATTTTTATTTTCATTTTACCATTATATTGCGAGGCTACCCAAAGTTGAATGAACCTCTCCTCTGTCTGGGTGCCGGGGCCTAAATATATGCCAATGGACTGTTCCAATGTTGGGTGACGTGAAGCCTGATTCTCTGCTATGACATGCAGACTAATTCTCTGCTGACAGGAAGCCAGATTCTCTGTTACGGGACCTCTCTCCTCTGCCTGGGTGCTGGGCCTAAATATATGACAATGGACTGTTGCAGTGGTGGCTGACGTGAAGCCTGATTCTCTGCTATGACATGCAGACTGATTCTCTGCTGACATGAAGCCAGATTCTCTGTTACGGGACCTCTCTCCTCTGCCTGGGTGCTGGGCCTAAATATATGACAATGGACTGTTACAGTGGTGGCTGACGTGAAGCCTGATTCCCTGCTATGACATGCAGACTGATTCTCTGCTGACATGAAGCCAGATTTTCTGTTACGGGACCTCTCTCCTCTGTCTGGGTGCCGGGGCCTAAATATATACCAATGGACTGTTCCAATGTTGGCTGACGTGAAGCCTGATTCTCTGCTATGACATGCAGACTGATTCTTTGCTGACATGAAGCCAGATTCTCTGTTACGGGACCTCTCTCCTCTGCCTGGGTGCTGGGCCTAAATATATGACAATGGACTGTTACAGAGGTGGCTGACGTGAAGCCTGATTCTCTGCTATGACATGCAGACTGATTCTCTGCTGACATGAAGACAGATTCTCTGTTACGGGACCTCCCTCCTCTGCCTGGGTGCTGGGCCTAAATATATGACAATGGACTGTTGCAGTGGTGGCTGACGTGAAGCCTGATTCTCTGCTATGACATGCAGACTGATTTTCTGCTGACATGAAGCCAGATTCTCTGTTACGGGACCTCTCTCCTCTGCCTGGGTGCTGGGCCTAAATATATGACAATGGACTGTTACAGTGGTGGCTGACGTGAAGCCTGATTCTCTGCTATGACATGCAGTCTGATTCTCTGCTGACATGCAGCCAGATTCTCTGTTACGGGACCTCTCTCCTCTGCCTGGGTATTGGGCCTAAATATATGACAATGGACTGTTACAGTGGTGGCTGACGTGAAGCCTGATTCTCTGCTATGACATGCAGACTGATTCTCTGCTGACATGAAGCCAGATTCTCTGTTACGGGACCTCTCTCCTCTGCCTGGGTGCTGGGCCTAAATATATGACAAGGGACTGTTGCAGTGGTGGCTGACGTGAAGCCTGATTCTCTGCTATGACATGCAGACTGATTCTCTGCTGACATGAAGCCAGATTCTCTGTTACGGGACCTCTCTCCTCTGCCTGGGTGCTGGGCATAAATATATGACAATGGACTGTTGCAGTGGTGGCTGACGTGAAGCCTGATTCTCTGCTATGACATGCAGACTGATTCTCTGCTGACATGAAGACAGATTCTCTGTTACGGGACCTCTCTCCTCTGCCTGGGTGCCTGGGCCTAAATATATGACAATGGACTGTTACAGTGGTGGCTGACGTGAAGCCTGATTCTCTGCTATGACATGCAGACTGATTCTCTGCTGACATGAAGCCAGATTCTCTGTTACGGGACCTCCCTCCTCTGCCTGGGTGCTAGGCCTAAATATATGACAATGGACTGTTGCAGTGGTGGCTGACGTGAAGCCTGATTCTCTGCTATGACATGCAGACTGATTTTCTGCTGACATGAAGCCAGATTCTCTGTTACGGGACCTCTCTCCTCTGCCTGGGTGCTGGGCCTAAATATATGACAATGGACTGTTACAGTGGTGGCTGACGTGAAGCCTGATTCTCTGCTATGACATGCAGTGAGTCTGATTCTCTGCTGACATGCAGCCAGATTCTCTGTTACGGGACCTCTCTCCTCTGCCTGGGTATTGGGCCTAAATATATGACAATGGACTGTTACAGTGGTGGCTGACGTGAAGCCTGATTCTCTGCTATGACATGCAGACTGATTCTCTGCTGACATGAAGCCAGATTCTCTGTTACGGGACCTCTCTCCTCTGCCTGGGTGCTGGGCCTAAATATATGACAAGGGACTGTTGCAGTGGTGGCTGACGTGAAGCCTGATTCTCTGCTATGACATGCAGACTGATTCTCTGCTGACATGAAGCCAGATTCTCTGTTACGGGACCTCTCTCCTCTGCCTGGGTGCTGGGCATAAATATATGACAATGGACTGTTGCAGTGGTGGCTGACGTGAAGCCTGATTCTCTGCTATGACATGCAGACTGATTCTCTGCTGACATGAAGCCAGATTCTCTGTTACGGGACCTCTCTCCTCTACCTGGGTGCTGGGCCTAAATATATGACAATGGACTGTTACAGTGGTGGCTGACGTGAAGCCTGATTCTCTGCTATGACATGCAGACTGATTCTCTGCTGACATGAAGACAGATTCTCTGTTACGGGACCTCTCTCCTCTGCCTGGGTGCTGGGCCTAAATATATGACAATGGACTGTTACAGTGGTGGCTGATGTGAAGCCTGATTCTCTGCTATGACATGCAGACTGATTCTCTGCTGACATGAAGCCAGATTCTCTGTTACGGGACCTCTCTCCTCTGCCTGGGTGCTGGGCCTAAATATATGTCAATGGACTGTTACAGTGGTGGCTGACGTGAAGCCTGATTCTCTGCTATGGGACCTCTCTCCAATTGATATTGGTTAATTTTTAATTATTTTATTTTTATTCATTTCCCTATCCACATTTGTTTGCAGGGGATTTACCTACATGTTGCTGCCTTTTATAGCCTTCTAGCTCTTTCCTGGGCTGCTTTACAGCCTTTTTAGTGCCGAAAAGTTCGGGTCCCCATTGACTTCAATGGGGTTCGGGTTCGGGACGAAGTTCGGATCGGGTTCGGATCCCGAACCCGAACATTTCCGGGAAGTTCGGCCAAACTTCTCGAACCCGAACATCCAGGTGTCCGCTCAACTCTAGACACATCTTCTCCTGATCTTGTTTTTCCCAACCAAAGAAATTATATACAAGAAGAACTTTTTCCTTGGGTCCATTGATTATTGAATTCTAAAAGTCTGGATCATTTTATGAATTAATACTGCTGCTGTAATCTTTCATTTTATATTTATTATATATACATATTAGGATGTATTTTTAACATGTTTTTATTATTATTTTTTTGTTGAATTAAATTGTGTGATCACTGTACCGTATTACTATTTTATCCATATTATCCCACGCATACAGAGTGCCAGTCCTACCTATCCATTCATTTTAAGACTCTTTTCTGTATGGGTGATACATTACTCTTGGCCTAGAGCACCTGGTCCCTATCTGCACAGGAGTGAGCTATTCCTATTATTTATTCTCTATGAGATGTGTGATATACCTGCTTCTCCAAAATACAGATTAAGGGGTTCTATGTCTGCTTCCACAAAATAGTGATTGAGGGGTGCGATATATCTCCTTCTACCAAACATTGATTGAGGCCTGTGAAACACCGGCTTCCATAAAACACTGAGGAGTGCGATGTACCTGCTTCCACTAAATTTTGATTTAAGATGGGGATAAATCAGATTAGACAAAATACTCATTGAGGGGTGCGATATACCTGCTTCCATCAAATAATGATTCAAGGGCTCTATATACCTGTTTTCAAAATATAATGGTTGAGGGGTGCGATACACCTGCTTCCCAAAAATATTGATTGAGGGGCGAATATACCTGTTTTAACAAAAAATGGATTAAGGGGTTCTATATACCTGCTTCTACAAAATACTGAGTAAGGGGATCTATATACCTGCTTCCACAAAATACTGATTGAGGGGTGCGATAATCCTGCTTCCACCAAATATTTATTCAGGTGTTCTATATATCTGCTTCCACAATTTATTGAGAAAGGGTTTGATATAGCTGCTTCCACAAAATATTTATTGAGGTGTGCAATATACCTGCTTCCACAAATTATTGAATCAGGGGTTCAATATATACTTTTTCCAAAAAATACTGATTAAGTTCCACGATATACCTACTACTACAAAATACTGATTGAGGGGTTTGATATAACTTCTTCCAGAAAATACTGATTAAGGGGTTTGATATAACTGCTTCCAGAAAATACAGATTTAGTAGTGTGATGTACCTGCTTCCTCCAAATATTGATTTGGGTGTTCTATATACTTTTTCCACAAAATTCTGATTGAGGGGTGCAATATACCTAATTCTATAAAATATTGACTAAGGATTTCTATATACTTGCTTCAACACAATACTGATTGAGGTGTGCAATATACCTGTCTCCACAAAATATTGATTGAGGGGTGAGATATTCCTGCTTCTACAAAATACTGATTTAGGGGTTCTATATACCTGCTTCCACAAAATATTGATTGAGGGGTACAATATACTAGCTTCCACCAAATATTGATTGAGGACTATGATACAATGGCTTCCACAAAATA
Source organism: Bufo gargarizans (assembly GCF_014858855.1). Classification (NCBI taxonomy): domain Eukaryota; kingdom Metazoa; phylum Chordata; class Amphibia; order Anura; family Bufonidae; genus Bufo; species Bufo gargarizans. The sequence continues at coordinate 303,963,608 of NC_058084.1, forward strand.
CTAGGGGTAAGATATACCTGCTTCCACCAAATATTGATTGAGGGGCAGAATATATCTGCTTTTGCAGAAAATTAATTAAGGGGTTCTATATTCCTGCTTCCACAAAATACTAATTGAGGGGAGTAATACTTCTGCTTCCACAAAATACTGATTAAGGTGTGGGTTATACCTACTTCCACCAAATATTGATTCAAGGATTCTATATACCTGTTTCCACAAAATACTGATTAAAGGGTTGCCATATACCTGCTTCCACTAAATATATATTCAGGGATTCTATATACCTGCTTCCACAAAATACTGATTGAGGGGAGTAATATTTCTGCTTCCACAAAATATTGATTAAGGTATTCCATATACCTGCTTCCACAAAATATTGATTAATGGGTGTGATATACCGGCCTCCACCAAATATTAATAAAGGCAAGCAATACACCGGCTTCCACTAAATACTAAATGAGGGGTGCAATATACCTGCTTCAACCAAATATTGATTAAGGGGTTCTATATACCTGCTTCCACAAAATACTGATTGAGGAGTGTAATATACCTGCTTCCACAATATACTGATTAGGGGTTTGATATACCTGCTTCCACAAAATATTAATTAAGGTGTTCTATATACCTTTTTCCACAAAATATTGATTGAGCTGTGGGATATAACTGCTTCCACAAAATACTAATTGAGGGGGTGCGATATACCTGCTTCAACCAAATATTGATTCAGCGGTTCTATATATCTGTTTCCACAAAATACTGCATGAGGGGTGTGCTATAACTGCTTCAACCAAAAATTAATTGAGGCCTGCTATACACCGGCTTCCACAAAATACAAATTGAGGGGTGCGATATACCTTCGTCCATCAAATATTGATTAAGGCGTTCTATATATCTGCTTTCACAAAATACTGATTGAGGGGTATAATATACCTGCTTCCACAAAATACTGATTAGGGGTTTGATACACCTGCTTCCACAAAATATTAATTAATTTCTACAAAATACTGATCAATGGTTTCTATATTTCTGCTTCCACAAAATACTGATTGAGGGGTTCTATATACCTGCTTTTACCAAATATTGATTGAGGCCTACGATACACCGGCTTCCACAAAATATTGATTGAGGAGTGCAAGATACCTGCTTCCACTAAATATTGATTGAGGCCGGCGATACATTTTTTGTTTAGACAAAATACTAATTGAGAGGTGAGATATACCTGCTTCAGCAAATATTGATTCAGAGTTTTTATATACCTGTTTCCACAATATACTGATTGAGGAATGCAATATACCTGCTTCTACAAAATACTGTTTAAGGGGTTTTATATACCTGCTTCCAAAAAAATACTGATTGAGGTATGCAATATACCTGCTTCCACAAAATATTGATTCAGGGATTCTATATACCTGTTTCCTCAAATTACTGATTGAGGAATGCATTACACCTGCTTCTACAAAATACTGAGTAAGGGGTTCTATATACCTGCTTCCATAAAATACTAATTGAGGGGTGCGATATACCTGCTTCCACCAAATATTGATTCAGGGGTTTTATATATCTGTTTCCACAAAATAGTGATTGAGGAATGCAATATACCTACTTCTACAAAATACTGATAAGGGGCTCTATATAACTGCTTCCACAAAATACTGATTAAGGGGTGCTATATACCTGCTTCCACCAAATATTGATTCAGGGATTCTATATACCTGCTTCCACAAAATAATGAATAAGGGGTGCAATATACCTGCTTCCACAAAATACTGATTAAGGTGTGGGATATGCCTGCTTCCACCAAGAATTGATTCAGGTGTTCTATATATCTGTTTCCATCAAATATCGATTGATGGGTGTTAAATGCCTGCTTTTACAAATTACTGAGTAAGATTTCCACAAAATAGTGATTGAGGCTGGCGATACATTGGCTTAGACAAAATACTGATTGAGAGTTGAGATATACCTGCTTCCACCAATTATTGATTCAGGGTTTCTATATACCTGTTTCCACAATATACTGATTGAAGAATGCAATATACCTGCTTCAAAAAAATACTGATTAAGGGGTTCTATATACCTGCTTCCCAAAAAATACTGATTAAGGGGTGTAATATACCTGCTACCACAAATCACTGATTAAGGGGTTGATATACTTGCTTCCACAAAATACTGATTGAGGGGAGTGATATACCTGCTTCCACCAAATATTGATTCAGGGGTTCTATATACCTGTTTCCACAAATTACTGATTGAGGAATGCATTACACCTGCTTCTTCAAAATACTGATTAAGGGGTTCTATATACCTGCTTCCCAAAAAATACTGATTAAGGGGTGTAATATACCTGCTACCACAAATCACTGATTAAGGGGTTGATATACTTGCTTCCACAAAATACTGATTGAGGGGAGTGATATACCTGCTTCCACCAAATATTGATTCAGGGGTTCTATATACCTGTTTCCACAAATTACTGATTGAGGAATGCATTACACCTGCTTCTTCAAAATACTGAGTAAGGGGTTCTATATACCTGCATCCACAAAATACTAATTGAGGGTTGCGATATTCCTGCTTCCACCAAATATTGATTCAGGGGTTTATATACCTGTTTCCACAGAATAGTGATTGAGGAATGCAATATACCTACATCTACAAAATACCGATTAAGCAGTTCTATATAACTGCTTCCGCAAAATACTGATTAAAGGGTTGCCATATACCTGCTTCCACTAAATATATATTCAGGGATTCTATATACCTGCTTCCACAAAATACAGATTGAGGGGAGTAATATTTCTGCTTCCACAAAATACTGATTAAGGTGTGGGATATACCTGCTTCCACCAAATATTCATTCAAGAATTCTATACACCTGTTTCCACAAAATGCAAATTGAGGAATACAATAGACCTGCTTCTACAAAATACTGAGTAAGGGGATCTATATATCTGCCTTCACAAAATACTGAATGAGGGGTGCAATATACCTGCTTCCACCAAATATTATTTATGGTGTTTTATATACCTGTTTCCACAAATTACTGATTGAGGAGTCCTATATACCTGCTTCCACCAAATATTGATTAAGGCCGACAATACATCGTCTTCCACAAAATACTGATTGAGGAGTGTGATATACCTGCTTCCACAAAATACTATTTAAGGGGTTCTATATACATGAATCCACAAAATACTGACTGAGGGGTGCAATATACCTGATTCGACAAAATAGACATTGAAGGGTGGAATATATCTTTTTCCACCAAATATTGATTAAGGGGTTCTATATACCAGTTTCCACAAAATACTGATTGAGGAGTGTGATATACCTGCTTCCACAAAATACTATTTATGGGGTTCTATATACATGAATCCACAAAATACTGATTAAGGGGTGCAATATACCTGCTTCTATAAAAAAATAATTAAGGGGTTCTATATACCTGCTTCCACAAAATACTGATTGAGGAGTGTGATATACCTGCTTCCACAAAATACTATTTAAGGGGTTCTATATACATGAATCCACAAAATACTGATTAAGGGGTGCGATATATCGGCTTAGATAAAATATTAAATAAGGAGTTCTATATACCTGCTTCCACAAAATACTGATTAGGGGTTTGATACATAGGTGTATTGAGTCAGGGTTTCTATATACCTGTTTCCATATTATACTGATTGAGGAATGCAATATACCTGCTTCCGCAAAATATTAATTAAAGTGTTCTATATACCTTCTTCCACAAAATATTAATTAAGGGGTGCGATATATATCTGCTTCTATAAAATATTAAATAAGGGGTTCTATATCCCTACTTCCACAAAATACTAATTAAGGGGTATAATATATCTGCTTCCACAAAATACTGATTAGGGGTTTGATACATAGGGCTATTGATTCAGGGTTTCTATATACCTGTTTCCATATTGATTGAGGAATGCAATATACCTGCTTCCACAAAATATTAATTCATGTGTTCTATATACCTGTTTTCACAAAATATCGATTGGGGTGTGAGATATACCTGCTTCTACAAAATACTAATTAATGATTTTTATATGCCTGCTTCCATAAAATACTGATTAAGGGGTGCGATATACCTGCTTCCACCAAATGTTGATTGAGGCGGCGATACATCGGCTTAGACAAAATACTGATTTAGAGTTGAAATATACATGCTTCCAACAAATATTGATTCTGGGTTTCTATATACCTGTTTCCATAATATACTGATTGAGAAATGCAATATACCTGCTTCTACAAAATACTATTTAAGGGGTGCGATATACCTGTTTACACAAAATATTGATTGAGGGGTGGAATATACCTGCTTCTACAAAATATTGATTAAGGGGTTCTATATACCTGAATCCATAAAATACTGATTAAGGGGTGCGATATATCGGCTTCGATAAAATATTAAATAAGGGGTTCTATATACCTGCTTCCACAAAATACTGATTAAGGGGTGCAATATACCTGCTTCCACAAAATACTGATTTGGGGTTTGATACATAGGGGTATTGATTCAGGGTTTCTATATACTTGTTTCCATATTATACTGATTGAGGAATGCAATATACCTGCTTCCACAAAATATTAATTAAAGTGTTCTATATACCTGCTTCCACAAAATATTGATTAAGGGGTGCAATATATCGGCTTCTATAAAATATTGAATAAGGGGTTCTATATACCTACTTCCACAAAATACTGATTAAGGGGTGTAATATATCTGCTTCCACAAAATACTGATTAGGGGTTTGATACATAGGGATATTGATTCAGGGTTTCTATATACCTGTTTCCATATTGATTGAGGAATGTAATATACCTGCTTCCACAAAATATTGTGGAATGTGTTCTATATACCTGTTTTCACAAAATATTGATTGAGGTGTGAGATATACCTGCTTCTACAAAATGCGAATTAATGATTTTTATATGTCTGCTTCCACAAAATACTGATTAAGGGGTCTGATATACCTGCTTCCACCAAATATTGATTAAGGCCTGCCATACACCGGCTTCCACAAAATACTGATTGAGGAGTTTGATATATACCTGCTTCCACTAAATATTGATTGAGGCTGGCGATACATCGGCTTAGACAAAATGCTGATTTAGAGTTGAAATATACATGCTTCCAACAAATATTGATTCTGGGTTTCTATATACCTATTTCCATAATATACTGATTGAGGAATGCAATATACCTGCTTCTACAAAATACTGATTAAGGGGGTTCTATATAACTGCTTCCACAAAATACTGATTGAGGGGTGCTATATACCTGCTTCCACAAAATACTGATTGAGAAGTGTAATACACCTGCTTCCACAAAATACTGATTAAGGTGAGTGATATACCTGCTTTCACCAAGTATTTATTCAGGTGTTCTATATATTTGTTTCTACCAAATATTGATTGATAAGTGTTATATAACTGATTCTACAAAATACTTAGTAAGGGGTTCTATATTCCTGCTTCCACAAAATACTGAATGAGTCCGGCGATACATCGGCTTAGACAAAATACTGATTGAGAGGTCAGATATACCTTCTTCCACCAAACATTGACTCAAAGTTTCTATATAACTGTTTCCACAATATAATGTATGAGGAATGCAATATACCTGCTTCTACCAAATACTGATTAAGGGGTTCAATATACCTGCTTCCAAAAAAATACTGATTAAGGGGTGCAATATGCCTGATTCCGCAAATTACTGATTAAGGGGTTGATATACCTGCTTCTACAAAATACTAAATGAGGGGAGTGATATACCTGCTTCCACCAAATATTGATTCAGGGGTTCCATATACCTGTTTCCACAAGTTACTGATTGAGTAATGCATTACAACTGCTTCTACAAAATACTGTGTAAGGGTTTCTATATACCTACTTCCACAAAATATTAATTGAGGGGTGAGATATAACTGCTTCCACCAAATATTTATTCAGGGGTTTTATATACCTGTTTCCACAAAATAGTAAGGAATGCAATATACCTACTTCTACAAAATACTGATTAAGGGGTACTATATAATTGCTTCCACAAAAGTGCTATATAACTGCTTCTGCCAAATATTGATTCAGGGATTCTATGTACCTGCTTCCACAAAATACTGATTGAGGGGTGCAATATACCTGCTTCCACAAAATACTGATTAAGGTGTGGGATATTCCTGCTTCCACCAAATATTGATTCAGGGTTTCTATATACCTGTTTCCATGATATACTGATTGAGATATGCAATATACCTGCTTCTACAAAATTTCTGATTATGGGGTGTATATAACTGCTTCCACAAAATTCTGATTGAGGGGTGCGATATTCCTGCTTCCACCAAATATTGATTCAGAGATTATATATGCCTGCTTACATAAAATACTGATTGAGGGGTGCAAAATACCTGCTTCCACAAAATACTGATTAAGTTGTGGGATATACCTGCTTCCACCAAGTATTAATTATGGTGTTCTATATATCTGTTTCCATTAAATATTGATTGATGGGTGTTTTATACCTGCTTCTACAAAATTCTGAGTAAGGGGTTCTATATACCTGCTTCTATAAAATACAGATTGATGCCTGCGATTCATCGGCTTAGACAAAATACTGATTAAGAGGTGAGATATACCTGCTTCCACCAAATATTGACTCAGAGTTTCTATATACCTGTTTCCAAAATATAATGATTGAAGACTGCAATATACCTGCTTCTTCAAAATGCTAATTAAGGGGTTATATATACCTGCTTCCAAAGAAATACTGATTGAGGAATGTAATATAAATGCTTCTACAAAATACTGAGTAAGTGGATCTATATACTTGCCTTCACAAAATACTGATTGAGGGGTGTGATATACATGCTTTCACCAAATATTAATTCAGGGGTTTTATATACCTGTTTCCACAAAATAGTGATTGAGGAATGCAATATACCTACATCTACAAAATACTGATTAAGGGGTTCTATATAACTGTTTCCACAAAATACTGATTGAGGGGTGCTATATACCTGCTTCCACCAAATATTGATTCAGCGATTTTATATATCTGCTTCCACAAAATACTGATTGAGGGGTGTAATATTCCTGCTTCCACAAAATACTGATTAAGGTGTGGAATATACCTGCTTCCACCAAATATTGATTCAGGTTCAGGGGGTCTATATACCTGTTTCCACAAAATACTGATTGAGGAATGCAATAAACTTGTTTCTACCAAATCCTGAGTAAGAAGATCTTTATACCTGTGTTCACAAAATATTGATTGAGGGGTCCTATATACATCCTTCCACCAAATATTGATTAAGGCCGACGATACATTAGCTTCCACAAAAAACGTATTGAGGGGTGCGATATGCCTGCTTCCATCAAATATTGATTGAGGAGTTCTATAAACCTGTTTACACAAAATAGTGATTGAGGGGTGTAATAAACCTGCTTCTACAAAATAGTGATTAAGAAGTTCTATATATCTGCTTCCACAAAATACAGATTGAGGGGTGCAATATACCTGCTTCCACAAAATATTTATTAAGGGGTGCGATATACTTACTTCCACGAAATATTGATTGAGGTGCTGAATATACCTGCTTTCACAAAATATTGATTAAAATGTGTGATATACCTGTTTCCACAAAATATTGATTAAGGGGTGGGATATACCTGCTTATACAAAATACTGACTATGGGGTTCTATATACCTGCTTCCACAAAATATTGATTGTGGGCTGCGATGTCCATGCTTCCACAAAATATTGATTGAGGTGCGGAATATACCTGCTTCTACAAAATATTGATTAACGGATGTGATATAACTGCTTCCACAAAATACTGTTTGAGGAGTGCATTATATCAGTCTCCACTAAATATTGATTGAGGCCTGCGATACACCGGCTTTTACAAAATACCGATTGAGCGGTGTGATATGCCTGCTTCCACCAAATATTGTTTCAGGGGTTCCCACAAAATACTGATTGAGGGGTTAAATATACCTGCCTCCACTAAATATTGATTGAGGCCTGTGATACTTCGGCTTCCACAAAATACTGATTGCGGTGTGCGATATACCCGTTTCAACGAAATATTAATTGAGGCCGGCAATACATCTGCTTCCACAAAATACTTATTGAGTGCTGCGAAATACCTGCTTCCACCAAATATTGATTCAGCTTTTCTATATATCTGTTTTTGCTAAATATTGATTGAGGGGTTGTTTATACCTGCTTCTACAAAATATTGATTGAGGGGTGCGATATTCCTGATTCCACAAAATATTTATTGAGGCCGGCGATACATCGGCTTCCACAAAATACTGATTGAGGTCTATGATATACCTGCTTCTACCAAATATTGATTTAAGGGTTTTATGTAACTGTTTCCACAAAATACTGGTAGAGGGGTGTGATATACCTGCTTCTACAAAATACTGATTAAGGGGTTCTATATATCTGCTTCCACATTATACTGATTTAGGGGTGCAATATATCTGCTTCTGCAAGATACTGATTAAGGAGTTCGATATACCTACTTCCGCAAAATCTAGATTGAGGTTTGCGATATACCTGCTTTCACAAAATATTGATTCAGATGTTCTAAATACCTGTTCTCACAAAATATTGATTGAGGGGTGGGATATACCTGCTTCTACAAAATGCTGATTAAGGGGTTCTATATACCTGCTTCCACAAAATATTGATTAAGGGGTGCGATATACTTACTTCCACGAAATATTGATTGAGGTGCTGAATATACCTGCTTTCACAAAATATTGATTAAAATGTGTGATATACCTGCTTCCACAAAATACTGATTGAGGGGTGCTATATATCGGTCTCCACTAAATATTAATTGAGGCCTGCCATACACCGGCTTTTACAAAATAATGATTGAGCGGTGTTATATACCTGCTACCACCAAATATTGTTTCAGGGTTTTTTACAAATACTGATTGAGGGGTGAGATATACCTACCTCCACTAAATATTAATTGAGGCCTGCGATACATTGGCTTCCACAAAATACTGATTGAGGTGTGCGATATACCCGTTTCCACCAAATATTGATTGAGGCCAGCAACACATCTCCTTCCACAAAATACTGATTGATTGGTGTGATATACCTGCTTTCACCAAATATTGATTCAGCTTTTCTATATATCTGTTTTTGCAAAATATTAATTGAGGGGTCGTTTATACCTGTTTTTACAAAATACTTAGTAAGAGGTTCTTTATACCTGCTTCCACAAAATATTGATTGAGGGGTGCGATATATCTTCTTCCACCAAATATTTATTGATGCTGGCGATACATCAGCTTCCACAAAATATTGATTGAGGGCTGTGATATATCTGCTTCCATTAAATATTGATTTAAGGGTTCTATATAACTGTTTCCACAAAATACTGATTGAGGGGTGTGATATACCTGCTTCTACAATATACTGATTAAGGGGTTCTATATGCCTACTTCCACAAAATATTGATTTAGGGGTGCAATATATCTGCTTCTGCAAAATACTGATTAAGGGGTTCGATATACCTGCATCCACAAAATACTAATTGAGGGGTACGATATACCTGCTTCCACCAAATATTTATTCAGGTGTTCTATATATCTGCTTCCACAAAATATTGATTGAGTGGTGGTACATACCTGCTTCTACAAAAATACTTATTAAGGGGTTCTATATAACTGCTTCCACATAATGCTGATTGAGGCCTGCAATACATCTGTTTCCGCAAAATATTGATTGAGTGGTGGTTTATACCTGCTTCTAAAAAATACTGAGCAAGAGGTTCTATATACCTGCTTCCACAAAATATTGATTCATAAGTTATTTCCCATTTCGTCCTACAGCAGCACAGCATGGGTTAAGCTTGTCTTCATACCCTTGGCTAGGACCGCCCACCTAGTTTAAAATAATGAATTAATTAAATCATTAGTAGACAATAAAGCTGGCCTCCCATAATGCCCCACTGTGTTTTTTTATAGTCCTCATTCCTTGAGGATGAAGCCCACCTTCTATATGGCCGTATACCGCTGTTTTCCAGGTTTAATGGTCGTAAGAATCGGGGTTTGCCATGTGTGGTCCCTGGCAGCCGTTCTTAGCTGCTGTGGCGCCGAATCGGAGAGTGATACACTCTCCTGGAAATGTAGTGGAGGCGTGCGTCTAGGACCGGAAGTGATGGTTCCGAACTTCCGGTCGCTCGGTGGAACGCACTGTGCAATGCAGGAAGCGCGTCTGGCATGCGCGCCAGGTGCCTCCGGTCTATGCACCCTAACAATGATTAGTTAAAGGGCTTTTTTTCCGTTAATATTAATCCCTACACTGCAAGCTCCCTGTACATATGCTAAATATTAATTTTCGTTCAGTAGATATTGTTAAAAATCAAGTTTTATCATATGTAAATTACCTTGCTACCAGCAAGTAGGGCGGCTACTTGCTGGTAGCAGCCGCATCCTCCTCTCATCATGACGCCCCCTCTGCCGTTTGATTGACAGGGCCAGGGAACGGGTTCGTTCTCTGCTGGCCCTGTTCGAATTCAAAATATCGCGCCTGCGCCGTACCTTTCTTTAATCGGTGCAGGCGCACTGAGAGGCGGCCTCTCTCCCGGCCGCTCCATCCTCAATGCGCCTGCGCCGGGTGTAGATGTGACGTCATCGGCACAGGCGCATTGAGGATGGAGCGGCCGGGAGAGAGGCCGCCTCTCAGTGCGCCTTTAGCATATGTACATGGAGCTTGCAGTGTAGGGATTAATATTAACGGAAAAAAAAAAAAGGGGTTTAGTGGGCTGACAGAAGCCCTTTAAGTATATAAAGCGGCTTAGTGCAGAGCTCGGTGCCCTTTTGTGCCTGGCAGCCAAGCTCTAGCGAAAATAAGGTAGATAAGCCTGTCTTGGCCAGGCAAAGCCTCTGTTTTATATGTTATATGTTTTTTCTTATGCTCCCTTTCTCTCACTACAGATGTCCTTCTCTTCTGAGAAAGGGGGAAAAAAATCCCGCAAAGGCAGGCATAGGCTATGTCAGGCACAACCACTTTCTGGAGTATACTAAAGATTTAATTCAGCACACGGGTATTATAACCCAAATGTTAAAAAAAACACATATAATAAAATGGCAATCATAAATGGTAGTATACAGCTATACAACACAGCAGATGATCAATGAATAGCAATACACATCAAATAATCAATAAATAATTATAAAATTCACAGCAAACAATAGCAGCAGTTAATAAATAGTGGAATATTAGCAGCCAAAGTCTCTAGATGTAGCAGCAATGTATACCTAATTGGCAGTCAGAAATTCCCAATGTATTGAGGAGGAGAGATGCCCAGTGTGTATATCACGTTGATGTAATCACACAAGTCCTCATTATTAGTACAGAGTATCCATGCTTATTGTAGCATATAGTCATTTACCGCTCCTTCTCTCTGCTTTATAAATAAATGTGGCATATAATGCCTACTCACATGTATCGCAGTCCAAGAAGTGCAGGCACTTGATTTTTCGTCTGGATGCTGAAAACACTGGAGCCATTTTATTATATGTGTTTATTAACATTTGGGTTATAATACCCGTGTGCTGAATTAAATCTTTAGTATACTCCAGAAAGTGGTTGTGCCTATTCATCTTTTGTTTTTTATTCTATATTTCTACACTGGGTAGGTGACCCAGAGAATAGAGCACCCACTGTTATCGTCCATTGAGGTGTTTTGAGCCTTCCATTTTCTTTCCTTCTTTGAAATAGGTTATGTCAGTCCTGCGAACAGCCATTGCCTGATGAATGTGCAGAAGATCTTTGTACAAGCTGTAATGTGGACTCTCTAAGGTCCTCACCACCCAAATCAATTAAGAGACAGAAGACTAAGCAGACTCTATGTATTTCATGTATTCAGCCATTGCCACTGAGTTGGTCATCTAATATATGTAAAAGCTGTTCGCATCCAGAAGAAATTTCAGATGTAGAAACCAAAAAATTAATGTCAATGTTTAAAGCTTTTCTGTCACAAGCCAAAAAGAAAAAGCATTTAACAAAAAAGAAGCATTATGTCTCTCCATCATCTTCTGAAGAGTCTTCTAGATCTGAGGGGGATGTGTCTTCAGATTCAGAGCTTGATTTACCTACCCTGGAAGACAATTTTTTGTTTAACAAAGGTAATGCAAATCACTTGAATAGGGAAGTGAAAAACATCATGGAATAAAAAAAAAGAGGAGACAGCTGATAAAGAGGAAGATAACCTTTTTTATTTTCCTACGAAAAAGGCATTCATATTTCCCAGCCATCCAGTGCTCAACACTATTATGCGTAAAGAATGGCAGCAGCCAGTAGGAAAAATAAACTTAGGATACAGATTTAAGTGTATATATAAAATAGACCCTGCTGAGTCTACAAGTTGGGAAGATCCTGCTCGTGTTGATCCTGCTGTCGCCAGACTAGCCAAAAGATCCATGTTTACTAGTGATGATTCATCACTACTCAAGGATCCAATGGAAAAGAAGGCGAATGGTCTCCTAAAAAGATTACATTCCTACCTATCCCTTATGAATAAAGCTGCAATGGCTTCGGTTCCGGTAGCCTGTGCTTTGAGGGTCCGGCTTAGTCACCTGGGCAGAGACATAGAAGATGGTGTGTCCAGAGAAGAACTGCTCCAACAGTTACCTACATTGAAACTAGCAGCAGAGTTCCTCTGTGATTTTTCCGTGGATTCTTTAAGATTAGTAGCCAAGAATATGGCGCTTTCCAACTTCGTCAGAAGATCTGTCTGGCTCAAATTATGGTCTGGAGACTCAGCATCAAAGAATAACCTATGTTCACTCCCTTTTGAGCCCAGGAAGTTATTTGGATCCCATCTAGATAAACTTCTGGAATCCAGTAATGAAGAAAAGGCGTTGAATTTTCCCCAATTCAAGCAAAAAGATAAGACACAATTTTTTCGGCCCTACAGAGAACAAAATTACAGAGGATATGGATCAAGAGGACGCTTCAGCAGAAGCAGAGCTGACAGAAGATCCTGGATGGCTTCAGAAAAATCAAAGAAGAAATCAGAGGATGGAAAACCATCTAAGAAGGAATTCTGACACCAGAAGCCAAGAAGTAGGAGGTCGGCTGACACTTCACTACTCAGCGTGGCAAAGGATTACTTCAGACGCTTGGGCTCTAAACATCATAAAAGAAGGATACACGTTGGAATTAGATCGATATCCAAGGGAAAGATTTCTTCTGAACAAAAAAGAAGATCCCAAAATTTTTCGTCTTCTAAAAGAATTCATAGAGAAAGGGGCACTAGAACAAGTACCTATGCACCAAAGAAGTACTGGGGTATATTCCAGGATATTTCAGGTCCCCAAGCCAGGGGGAAAGTATCAACTTATCATAGACCTTCGATACCTGAATCAATTCATGAAAAAATCAATTTCAAGATGGAAACATTAAGATCTATCACAGCTGTGCTCACAGAAAACCAGTTCATGGTCTCTCTGGATCTAAGAGACGCCTACCTGCACATCCCTATAAGAGAAGAATCCAGAATATTCCTAAGAATAGCGGTCATGAGAAAAAGGAAAATATCACACTTCCAGTTCAAAGCACTACCGTTTGGCCTATGTTCCGCTCCCAGAATCTTTACCAAGGTGGCAGTCCTGGTTGCAGTACATCTCCGTCTCCAGAGAATACAAGTTTTCCCATATCTCGACGACTGGTTACTGGTAGCACAATCAGAAGACCTCTTACAGTTACATCTCAGACAAGTTATCGAAACGCTTCAAAAACTGGGGTTTTTAATAAACTGGGAAAAATCCGATGTGATACCTACTACCTCAAAGATTTTTCTGGGCCTACAGATAAATACAGTATCTATGGCTCTGTTTCTTCCCCCACCAAAGATCAGAGCCCTGAAAAAAGAAATAAAGATTCTCATTTCTTTGCGTTTTCCCACAGTCCGCAGAGTGATGAAGACCCTGGGACACCTAACAGCAGTAACGGATAACAATAATAGAGAAGCTTTTCTCCCTGTTTTTTTTCTGACCCGGTTGATGAAGAACAGAGTTTATTACATACTCTAGATCTGAAGAGGGCAATCGAGATCTATCTTCAGAGAACAGAAGAGTTTCGTATAGCTAAAAATCTTTTCGTGTTGTTCGCAGGTCCAAGAAAAGGACGACAACCTTCCAGAGATACATTAGCTAGATGGCTAAAAGACACTATCAAAGAATCCTATTCCTTAGAAGAAATTACTTCTCCTTTTCCAATTAAAGCACACTCAACAAGATCTGCCGCAACCTCCTGGGCAGAATAGGCGCACATATCTATAGAAGAAATCTGCAATGCTGCCTCCTGGTCCTCATCTCAGACCTTCATGAAGCATTATCAGTTAGACATCAATGCTAGAAGCTCAGCCTTTGGTACTGGGGTATTATGTGCAGTTCTTGATGAAAAATACCCCCTTCATGATCTATACAAATCCCATGCTGTGCTGCCATAGGACAAATGGGAAAGGGAAAATCTGTACCTGGGATTTTACTTTCCTTATAATAAATTTTGCTATTTTGCATTGAATGAAAGTCTATTTTTTTTAACACAGTGGAACATTATGGGAGGCCAGCTTTATGGTGCCTACTAATGATTTAATTAATTAATTATTTTAATCTAGGTGGGCGGTCCTAGGGTCTGAAGACAAGCTTAACCCATGCTGTGCTGCCTTCAGACTCAAGGAAAGTAAAATCCCAGGTACAGATTTTCCCTATATACCTGTTTCCACAAAATACTGATTATGGGATGCGATATTACTGCTTCTACAAAATACTGATTAATGGGTTTTATATACCTGCTTCCAAAAAAATACTGATTTAGGGGTGCAATATATCTGCTTCTGCAAAATACTGATTAGGGGTTCGATATACCTGCATCCAAAAAACACTGATTGAGGGGTGCAATATACTTGCTTCCACCAAATATTTATTCAGGTTTTCTATATATCTGCTTACACAAAATATTTATTGAGGGGTGTTATATACCTGCTTCTACAAAATACTGAGAAAGAGATTCTGTATACCTTCTTCCACAAAATACTGATTAAGGGGTTTGATATACCTGCTTACACCAAATATTGATTAAGGCCTGCAATAAACCGCCTTCCACAAAATACTGATTGACGGGAGCTATATACCTGCTTCCATAAAATTCTGATTGAGGGGTGCGATATAACTGCTTCCACAAAATACTGATTGAGGAGTGCGATATATATCTGCATCTACACCAGCTGCTCTACACCAGCTTCCCCAAAATACTGATTGAAGGTGCGTTATACCTGCTTCCACCAATTTTTTATTGAGGCCTGCGATACATTGGCTTCCTCAAAATACTGATTGAGACATGCAATATACCTGCTTCTACCAAATATTGATTAAGAAGTTCTATATACCTGTTTCCACAACATATTGATTGAGGGGTTTGATATACCTGCTTCCATAAAAGACTATTTAAGGAGTGCGATATTCCTGCTTCCACCAAATTTTCAATCAGGTGTTCATTATACCTGCTTCCACAAAATATTGATTGAGGGGTGCGATATGCCTTCTTCCACCAAATACTGTTTCATGGGTTCTATATACCTGTTTGCACAAAATACTGATTATAGGTGTGATATTACTGTTTGTACAAAATACTGATTAAGGGGTTCTATATACCTGCTTTCCCAAAAAATACTGATTGAGGGGTGCGATATACTTTCTTTCACCAAATATTTATTCAGGTTTTCTATATATCTGCTTCCACAAAATATTGATTGAGGGTGGTATATACCGGCTTCTACAAAATACTGATTAAGGTGTTCTATATACCTGCTTCCACAAAATATTGATTGAGGGGTGCAATATACCTGCTTCTTCCAAATATTGATTTAGAAGTTCTATATACCTGTTTCCACTAAATATTGATTGAGGCCTGCAATACAACGGCTTTTACAAAATATTGATTGAGTGGTGTGATATACCTGCTACCACCAAATATTGTTTCAGGGGTTTCTACTAAATATTGATTGAGGCATACGATACATCGGCTTCCACAAAATGCTGATTAAGGGGTGCGATATACCTGCTTCCACCAAATATTGATTCAGCTGTTCTATTTATCTGTTTTTGCTAAATATTGATTGAGGGGTCGTTCATACCTGCTTCTACAAAATACTGAGTAAGAGGTTCTTTATACATGCTTCCACAAAATATTGATTGAGGGGTGCCATATACCTGCTTCCACCAAATATTTATAAAGGCCGGCGATACATCGGCTTCCACAAAATACTGATTGAGGGCTCTGATATACCTGCTTCAACCAAATATTAATTTAAGGGTTCTATATATATA
Source organism: Bufo gargarizans (assembly GCF_014858855.1). NCBI lineage: Eukaryota > Metazoa > Chordata > Amphibia > Anura > Bufonidae > Bufo > Bufo gargarizans. The sequence continues at coordinate 303,979,989 of NC_058084.1, forward strand.
TATATATATATATAACTGTTTCCACAAAATACTGATTGAGGTTTGTGATATTCCTGCTTCTACAAAATTCTGATTAAGGGGTTCTATATGCCTGCTTCCACAAAATACTGATTTAGTGGTGCAATATATCTGCCTCTGAAAAATACTGATTAAGGGGTTTGATATACGTGCATCCACAAAATACTGATTGAGTGGTGCATTATACCTGCTTCCACCAAATATTTATTATGGCGTTCTATATAACTGCTTACACAAAACACTGATTGTGGGGTGCGAAATGCCTGCTTCCGCCAAATATTGATTGAGGCCTGCGATACGTCTGTTTCTGCAAAATATTGATTAAGTGGTGGTTTATACCTGCTTCTAAAAAATACTGAGCAAGCGGTTCTATATACCTGCTTCCACAAAATATTGATTGAGGGGTGCGATATACCTGCTTCCACTAAATATTGATTCATGGGTTCTATATACCTGTTTCCACAAAATACTGATTATGGGGTTCAATATTACTGCTTCTACAAAATACTGATTAAAGGGTTCTATATACCTGCTTCCAAAAAATTGCTGATTTAGGGGTGCAATATATCTGCTTCTGCAAAATACTGATATACCTAGATACAAAAAACAATATAACAATTGCTTCCACCAAATATTTATTCAGGTTTTCTATATATCTGCTTCCACAAAATATTGATTGAGGGGTTGTATATACCTGCTTCTACAAAATACTGAGTAAGGGGTTCTATATACCTTCTTCCACAAAATACTGATTAAGGGGTTCGATATACCTGCTTACACCAAATATTAATTAAGGCTTGCAACAAACCGCCTTCAACAAAATACTGATTGACGGGTGTTATGTACCTGCTTCCATAAAAATCTGTTTAAGGGGTTTGATATACAGTACAGACCAAAAGTTTGGACACACCTTCTCATTCAAAGAGTTTTCTTTATTTTCATGACTATGAAAATTGTAGATTCACACTGAAGGCATCAAAACAATGAATTGACACATGTGGAATTATATACATAACAAAAAAGTGTGAAACAACTGAAAATATGTCATATTCTAGGTTCTTTAAAGTAGCCACCTTTTTCTTTGATTACTGCTTTGCACACTCTTGACATTCTCTTGGTGAGCTTCAAGAGGTAGTCACCTGAAATGGTTTTCACTTCACAGGTGTGCCCTGTCAGGTTTATTAAGTGGGATTTCTTGACTTATAAATGGGGTTGGGACCATCAGTTGCATTGTGGAGAAGTCAGGTGGATACACAGCTGATAGTCCTACTGACTAGACTGTTTGTATTATGGCAAGAAAAAAGCAGCTAATTAGAGAAAAACAAGTGGCCACTATTACTTTAAGAAATGAAGGTCAGTCAGTCCGAAAAATTGGGAAAACTTTGAAAGTGTCACCAAGTGCAGTCACAAAAACCATCAAGCGCTACAAAGACTTCATCCGTAACGAGATCGATGGGTATTTCCTATCCATCTACCTAACCCTAAATATAATACCTAGGGGCCTCAGACAATCTCTAAAACCCTCCTTTTTGGACGATGAACTTTTTGTTAAAAACTGGTTGAAAACCAGTGACGACTACTCATTTAACCTCATGAAACTTCTCACCCACAAAAAGCAAACAAATATGCAAAGAACAAACCCTTCTCCTAAAAAATTTGTTGCATTCTAGATCAATAGAACAACACCCCCCCAATGAGCAATAGAAGAGAGCACCCCAAACATTATGAATACGAAGTTGTCAGAGATAAATGTAGAAAATTACTTAGAGACCTTGTAGACTTCTCCTTAAAGGAACGGACACACCACCACACTCCACCACCCCCATCCCTCAGTCCGTCACTCACCAACCCGGACCCCCACATTCCCAAATTCCCGACCTTGTTCCCTCCAACATCAGACCCAAATCCACCTTCTACCCACTAGAAAGCAAAGGCCCACACATCGAAACTTTCTTCAATATGGTCATTACTGACTTTAAACTGAACCTCAATATCCCTGACCAGTAACCTCACCCAGGAACAGAAAAAAGCCATTAAAACTCTAACTAGAAACAAGGATATAGTCATACAAAACGCACATAAGGGAGGGGGAATTGTAGTAATGGACAGCAAATACTATATCGCCGAGGCCCTGCGTATACTATCAGACAAGACATACTACTCACTGTTAAGCGAAGACCCGACACCCCACTTTACGAAAGAACTTCATGATCTCATAGACGAAGGTTACCATCTAGGCATCCTAGACAAGAAAACCAGAACATACCTCAAAATTGCACACCCCGTCACAGCCAAATTCTACTTCCTACCAAAAATCCATAAATCACTGTCCAACCCTCCCGGAAGACCTATCATTTCAGGTATAGGCTCACTCACCACCAACTTGTCAGAGTACATAGACGGCATATTACAACAATATGTAATTCAACTACCTTCATAACTAAAAGACACCACCCACCTACTGCAAATATTAGAAACGTTCCAATGGAGAGAAGACTACCACTGGGTCACACTTGATGTGGCCGCCCTCTACACCAACATAACACACTCCCTCGGCTTAGAAGCAATACACAATTGGCTAAACTCCAATCCTCGCATGCCCAAGACACAGTGCCACTTCATCCTCAAATCCATAAAATTCATCCTGGAACACAACTATTTCAACTTTCAAGATAAAACCTTCCTCCAGACGAAAAGGCACCGCGATGGGGACAAAATTCGCACCTTCATACGCCAACCTATTTATGGGTCACTTTGAAAGCAGTATAGGCCTCCTCTCACATCCTAAAATCCGCCTTTACAAATGCTACATTGACGACATTATCCTCATCTGGGAAGGCGCAACAGATGACCTCACATGTTTTTTAAAAGAACTTAACAATAACAACTGGAATCTATCTTTCACAATGGAACACAACACTAGGGAAGCTGCCTTCCTAGATCTCAACCTGAATATAACCAATAGCCTGATCACAACCAAAACTCACTTCAAACAAGTAGATACAAACAGCTACCATGGACTACAAAAGCTGCCACCACTCCCGTTGGAAAAATAACATCCCCTATAGCCAAATGCGCAGAGTACAAAGAAACTGCTCAGATAAAGAAACACTCACCCAACAAATAGAATTTCTGGGAACAAGATTTCACGAAAAGGGATACCCGAAAAAACTAATCATAGACTCCAAAAAATGGGTTTTGGCAACCGAACGAGACATCAAATATGGACACTCAAAACCAAAACAGACAACAAATAGTAACAATTTCCCACTAAATCTATCAGCCGCTATAACACCCAACACACTGCAATTAGAAAAATACTAACTAAACATTGGCCGATACTACTAAAAGACCCAATCATCGGCCGCACCATTGCTCAAAACCCGATCCTCAAATTCCGTAGAGCCAAAACACTTGAACTGATCTTAGCCCCATCCTGCCCCAAATTCAATGCCACGAAAGGGGTTGATTTATTCGGAAAGCCCTCAAACCCTAAAGACACATCCACAATAGGGTCTTTTAAATGCAGTAAAACTCGCTGTAAATGTTGTGCCATGATCGCACACGACGTCAGAGAAATTTCTCTCACCAATCTTGAAGGGCCCCTCCCGCTGAGACACGAAATGACCTGCGGCACCACTTTTGTTGTTTATCTTCTCTACTGCTCCTGCAACATCTATTACATAGGACGCACCACTCAACCACTACGAGAGCGCATGAACAACCACCGAACATCTCCCGCAAAGTGGTTACTCATAGCGTATCACGCCACTTTGCAAACTGCCACAATGGCGACCCCTCCTCACTCCATGTCATCCCTATAGAATGGGTCCCCGATTCGTACCAGACATTGTGCCGTAAGGAAATGTTCTGGATTTACAAACTCAACACACTCACCCCGTTCGGACTAAATGAATCTCTAGAATACGTTAACTACTAAATTACCCACCCACTCACCCTGTTCTCCGGCCATCATACCGTCACATTGTACATCAACCACTACCAAGAACTAGACAGCTCTCCACACACACCCCTTCTGATATGGGAATGAATAGATGCCTGTCATAGCCCCCCTCATCCCGAATTACCCACTCTTCCCACAATTAGAGACCTTTACTCTCTCTTATCACGCTTCCCTCCCCCCCCCTTGTAGACCACGCGTATGTGTGCTTTTATACATCCCACCTTTTATACAGGTACATATATATGTAGATCCTCTCCAGACCTCCAAATGTCTACTTACCAATTCGCATACCTAATTCGAATTTTGCTCCCCAGCTCCGTATAATCGTCCCTTACACCTGTCCAGGCAATCCATATCTACACTCCTCATGCATTTACCACTGGCCGTCACTGCCCACTATGCAAACTTTATATACATACGCGCCTGGCATACTACGCATTCCCTCCGTCACTCATCCAACACATTGTATATGTGTCCTTTTGGGGGTTAATCACCACCCATTATGTTCAATAGTAGCGTACCACAATTGTATCCTTTCCATATGTATACACATACGTCATCCTTGATAGTGCTTTTTCATTTATATTTATTTATTTTTATTTTCATTTATTTTTTATTTTTCATTTATATTTATATTTTATATTTTTGTTCTTGTTTATACTAATATTCATCTTCATTTTCACTTTTATTGTTAATTTCCACATTTATTCATCCACTTATCATTCATGTATGTATTTATTCAGTACGCAATCCTCATATTCATCTCTGTCTTCACCGGTGTAAATCCACACAATTTATTTTTTTGAAATATCTATCTAAAACCATCCATCCTTTGAAGAATATGTGTCCTTTATATTGTCCATGTGTTCTATATGACCACCCACCATGTCTACCCTATTTCTGTTATACCTATTTCTGTCATGTCATGAATTTCCCATTGTCTTCATATATGCTCTTATACATATGGTTTTATATGCATTTACATGTATTCCTATACCCATCCATTGTTATATCCATTTCTTTATCCATTCCCATACCCATATTTATCTGCTTATATATCTGTATCCTCTTGCCCCCCATACACTATGGTCCCAAATAAATCTGTTCTCTTTTGAGCATCCCTCCAGTTATTGCCCAATTCTTTGCCCATGTTTGCCCACCTCTTATGCCCCTATTCTTCCAGCAACACATACACCCCTCCGCACTGTCGATCTCTAGCACTTAGCGATGTCCACTAACTTTTGTACCCACCCCCCTCCGCATCACTGATCCAGCCACTCCTAGCTAACTCAGCGATCTGAACCCGGCCCCCCGGACGTGCGCTCCACCATGCGGCCCACATGACGCCAATGCGTTACTCCTCCTCCCTCAGTCACTCCTCCCTCAGCCACGTCCGCCCAGCCATAGCCGCACTCACTAAGTTAATACGTCACCCTATGACGTGCCGATAACTCCTCCCCCCTCCATCCACTCCGCCCTCTCACCCATGCGTTCCACCGCTAGGAACGCCCACCCTTACCGCCCCACAGCACTCCACTCCACCGAACGCCCAATACTTAACATATCGGGCTCCAGCACAACCTCCCCATAGCCCCCTGTACACCACTAATATAATTATCATTATGTCCACTTTCTTTATTTACTCCTCAATTCTGACCGGCCACTTCCACCCTTTGGAACGCAATTTGCGTTCCACGGACCGGAAATGACATCTTACCACTTCCGGTTTCAGCATTTTTTGGCGCCATTTACGAATTAAACCACTGATTGAACTGTGTATATATAGACCTAACATGCTGCATTTATAAATATAGCCACTTGCTCCTGATGAAGGGGAAACATTGATCCCCGAAACGCGTTGAGCCACATATCTGCTAATAAAGGTGATTTGATCAGAAGCACACTGCCTTGCTGCCATCATTCACTGAGACTCTACACACGATCCTGGCCAGGGGGAATCGTCACAGGTGTTTTAAGCTTATCCTGCTGACGACCCCCCCAGTGAAGTAAGTGCCTCATTGGATGTCTGTTCATCCATTTTATTCCTTGTTTTTAACGTTGGTTTTTAACCTCCACCTTTAACCCTCTGTGGTCACCACAGCAGGGACTTCATTTTATCTTATTTCAACGATCTTATTTCAACAATTCTTTTTCTATTTTCCTTTTTTTATATAAAAAAGGTTTTCCATTTAGATTTAAAATTTTTATTAAAAGTTTTTTATGTTTAATATATATATATATATATATATATATATATATATATATATTTTTTGACCTACATGTATAATATGCTAACATTTTAGCACCTTGATACGAAATAATTTTTAGTGTATTTTTTTGCTCGGTTTTGGCGCCTCTCCTGTACCTTTCCCCCACCCTTATTTTGGTTTTTTCAAAATCTACAAGCGCTACAAAGAAACTGGCTCACGTGTGGACCGCCCCAGGAAAGGAAGACCAAGAGTCACCTCTGCTGCGGAGGATAAGTTCATCTGAGTTACCAGCCTCAGAAATCGCAGGTTAACAGCAGCTCAGATTAGATACCAGGTCAATGCCACACAGAGTTCTAGCAGCAGACAAATCCCTAGAACAACTGTTAAGAGGAGACTGTGTGAATCCGGCCTTCATGGTAGAATATCTGCTAGGAAACCACTGCTAAGGACAGGCAACAAGCAGAAGAGACGTGTTTGGGCTAAAGAACACAAGGAATGGACATTAGACCAGTGGAAATCTGTGCTTTGGTCTGATGAGACCAAATTTGAGATCTTTGGTTCCAACCACTGTGTCTTTGTGCGACTCAGAAAAGGTGAACGGATGGACTCTACATGCCTGGTTCACACCGTGAAGCATGGGGGAGGAAGTGTGATGGTGTGGGGGTGCTTTGCTGGTGACACTGTTGGGGATTTATTCAAAATTGAAGGCATACTGAACCAGCATGGCTACCACAGCATCTTGAAACGGCATGCTATTCCATCCGGTTTGCGTTTAGTTGGACCATCATTTATTTTTCAACAGGACAATGACCCCAAACACACCTCCAGGCTGTGTAAGGGCTATATTTTCAGTTGTTTCACACTTTTTTGTTATGTATATAATTCCACATGTGTTAATTCATAGTTTTGATGCCTTCAGTGTGAATCTACAATTTTCATAGTCATGAAAATAAAGAAAACTCTTTGAATGAAAAGGTGTGTCCAAACTTTTGGTCTGTACTGGACCTACTTTCACATAATATAGATTGAGTCATGCAATATTCCTCCTTCTACCAAATATTGATTCAGGTGTTCTATATACTAGATTCTACAAAATACTGATTGAGGGTGCAATATAACTGCTTCTACAAAATACTGATTGAGGAGTGTGATATATATCTGCATCTACACCAGCTGCTCTACACCAGCTTCCCCAAAATACTGATTGAGGGTGCGTTATACCTGCTTCCACCATTTATCAATTGAGTCCTGCGATATATTGGCTTCCACAAAATACTGATTGAGGGGTTCGATATACCTGCTTCTGCCAAATATTGATTAAGAAGTCCTATATACCTGTTTCCACAACATATTGATTGAGGGGTTTGATATACCTGCTTCCATAAAATACTGATTGAGGGGTACAATATTCCTGGTTCCACCAAATTTTCATTCAGGAGTTCTATATATACCTGATTCCACAAAATGCTGACTTAGGGTTGCAATATACCTGCTTCTACAAAATACTGAGTAAGAGGTTCTATATACCTGCTTCCACAAAATATTGATTGAGGGGTGCGATATACCTGCTTCCAGCAAATATTGATTCATGGGTTCTATATACCTGTTTGCACAAAATACTGTTTATAGGTGCAATATTACTGTTTCTACAAAATACTGATTAAGGGGTTCTATATACCTGCTTCCAAAAAAGTACTGATTTAGGGGTGCAATATATCTGCTTTTGCAAAATACTGAATAAGGGGTTCGATATACCTGCATCTAAAAAATACTGATTGATTGGTGTGATATACTTGCTTCCACCAAATATTTATTCAGGTTTTCTATATATCTACTTCCACAAAATATTGATTGAGGGGTGGTATATACCTGCTTCTACAAAATACTGATTAAGGCCTGCAATAAACTGACTTCCACAAAATACTGATTGACGGGTGCTATATACCTGCTTCCATAAAATTCTGATTAGGGGGTTTGATATACCTGCTTTCACAAAATATAGTTTGAGTCATGCAATATTCCTGCTTCCACCAAATATTGATTCAGGTGTTCTATATACCAGATTCCGCAAAATACTGATTGAGTGGTGCGATATATATCTGCATCTACACCAGCTGCTGTATACCAGCTTCCCCAAAATACTGATTGAGGGTGCGATATACCTGCTTCCACCAATTATTGATTGAGGCCTGCGATATATTGGATTACACAAAATACTGATTGAGTGGTGCGATATACCTGCTTCTACCAAATATTGATTAAGAAATTCTATATACCTGATTCCACAAAATGCTGACTCAGAGGTGCGATATACCTGCTTCTACAAAATACTGATTAAGGGGTTCTATATATCTGCTTCCACAAAATACTGATTGAGGCCTGCGATATACCTGCTTCCACAAATACTGCTGCTCTTTAGGGAGTTTGACACAGGGTTATTTTGAAAATGACATGAAGATGCAGGCCATTCTGCAGAGGTGGTAGGGGTCAGGCATGTGCACCAGGCTGGAGCCTAAGTGGGAATTAGGAGAAGATACGTGTGATTGCGTCAAAGGATGCACCAGAGTTGGTTGAGTGGCTCACTCAGCATTCTGCTTCTGCACCCTCCTCATCCTCTGTATCTGCACCGATCTCACTCTTTGCTATGTACACACCCAAAGACACCACCACCACCATTATAGCCCCTCCACTCAGAAAAAAATATTTTACCATCCATTCCCAGATCTTACCGATGCAAAGCCATTTTTGGCATCGGATGCAGAGGAGGAGGTAGCAATGGCCGCCACCTAGCAGTCTGATTATAGTACCCAGAGCAGCTTAAGGAGGCTGGTCCCCACTGTTGCTGCCTACTCCAAGATCTTAAATGTCAGTTGTGGTGAAGGTGATGATGATGAATTGTCGATTGACGTAACATGGGTGCTCACAAGAGTGGAAGAGGAGGGGAGTTCAGAGGGAGAGACGGAGCAGCAGAGAGGGAGGAGATTGAGAGAAGCCTGCAGAACTTGCAGTGCACAGGAGGCTAAAAGCAGACTGCAAATGTATCTGGAGCAATCCATTCACCATAAACGGTTACATCTTGCGCTCCCAATGCGCTGACAATAGTGTTGCCATCTGCAGCCTGTGCTGTCAATGAATAAGTCATGGTAAGCCCAACATTCACCTAGTGATGACTGCCTTGAGAAGGCACCTGGCCTCCCATCACCAAGCCCAGCGTTCCACATCCTGCCTTTTCTCCTTCTCATCACTCCTCCCATTTGTCCTCCACTCCACCTTTCACTGTGCCGTCATCGCGTTCATCTGGCAGAAGGCAGTCTTCCGTAGCCCAAATTTTTGAGCTTAAAAAGTTGATGATGCCGGATTACCCTCTTGCCCAACGGCATTGGCCAACCTCAATGGAAAGTCCCTGGAAGGAAATATCACCTTTTCTGCTGCACCCCCAAGCTCCCAGGAACCAATTTGACATGCCAGATGTGACATTGCCATGCTGTGCTGCGACTATTGTGCCTGGAACCCGAGAACCACAACGGTCCTGCACAGCTTTCAGCTATGTGGTCACAAGCCGATCAGTGGCTAACCCTGTTAAATTTGACAGTTGGAAAAGTGGTGTGCGACAACAGTGCCAATCTGCTGAGTGCTCTGAAAACAGGGCAAAATGACACACGTGCCTTGCATGGCACACGTCCTGAACTTAGTTGTGCAGCGATTTGTGGCCAAATACTCCGTGGTCCAGGACATCTTGCAGCAGGCCAGGAAAATCTCTGGCCATTTTAGAACATCTTACACAGCCATAGCTCGCCGCCCATCAGACATCTGATTTGTGACTGCCTGACACGCTGGAACGCCACCTTCTATATGCTAAATAGGCTGCTCCAGCAGCAACGTGCCGTTAATGACTATCTGTATGAACTCTGCAGCAGGACAGGTTCTTGGGAGTTTGGTTTATTTTCACCATGCCAGTGGCTGCTCATGAGCTGGAAGATGAGGAAGTCACAATGCTGAATGAATTCCCGGGGGGGGGGGGGGTTACTCCATCTGAGACAAGTCAGCAGGAGCCTGAAGAGGAGTAAGAGGAGGATGGTGGATGGAAGGGAGGGGGAGGAGCAAGAAGAGCAGGCTTTGAGGGGGGGGGGTCAAGTTTTCTGGGACCCCTGGTGTTGTCTGTGGCTGGGGGGAGGAGACTGAGGACAACATTCTCCTGGGCGATGAGCAGGAGCCAGGGCGCTCCACCGCTTCCAATTTAGTGCAAATGGGGGCCTTCATGCTCCAGTGTTTGAGGGACTCCCATATAAAAAGCATAAAGGGCAAGGACCTGTACTGGTTGGCAACGTACTTAGCCCCCAGTACAAACACAAAATGGCGGACATGTTACCAGCATCACAGAGGGATGTCATAATGCAGCATTTCCAGGCCTTGCTGCGAGAGATGCTGCATTCTGCTGTTTCGGGTGCTGGAAGAGGAATTTCCACTCACAGCTAAACAGGTGTGGGCACCAATAATACCATGCCTGCAAGAAGAGGGCGGTTTGAAGATATGTTCGTCACTTCATATATGAGATCATTCTTGCAGCCAACCCATCGAGAGCCACCCTCCATATCCAGCCTCAGGGAATGCCTAGACTGACAGGTGTCTGACTACATCGGGTTAACAACAGATGTGGACGCTCTGAGAAGCGAGGATCCCCTGGATTGCTGGGTTGCAGGCTTGACGTGTTGCCAGAGCTGGCACAATTTGCCATGGATTTCCTTGCTTGCCCCTCGTCGAGTGTCCTGTCTGCAGCAGGGGGGATTGTGACCAATAAGCTCACTCATCTAGCTCACGGCACTGTGAACTACCTCACATTTCTAAAAATGAATAAGGCATGGATCTCAGAGGAATTCAACACCTGTGACGACCGCATGTAATTGAATTTCCTCATGCCAGCCCACACATAATCGCCATCAGACAGAACGAAGAATGGTCCTTGTCTTATGTATATACAGCGGCATAAAAGGCATTTTCTGTCAGGTGAATGACTAATTTTTGGGGCCTTTACTCCAGTGGCCTACAGTAAAATTGTCAGGGGTATGCCACATTATTGTCAGGTGTATGTCTAATTTCTAGGTCCTGTACTGGCCTACAGTTAATTTGTTATCCACTGACCATCTAATATACCGTCAGCCACATAATTACTTGTTCTTTTCTCTCAGGTGAATGCCTAATTTTTGGGGCCTATACTCTATTGTCCTACAGTAAAATTCTTATTCAGTGTCTGCCTAATGTACCTTCAGCCACATAATCACTTGTTCTTTTCTGTCAGATGAATCCCTAATTTTTGGGGCCTATATTTCATTGGCCTACAGTAAAATTGTTATTTAGTGACCGCCTAATGTACCTCCAGCCACCTAATCACTTGTTCTTTTCTGTCAGGTCAATACCTAATTTTTGGGGCCTGTACTGGCCTACAGTAAAATTGTTATCCACTGATCGTCTAATAAACCTCCAGCCACATAATCACTTGTTCTTTTCTCTCTGGTGAATGCATAATTTTTGGGGCCTATACTGGACTATAGTTATGGATGAACATTGGCTGGGTTCGCAAACACAATCGAGCAAACGTGATTAAATGTTTGCGAACCGCAAGTTCGCGATGGGCCCCATTCACTTTAATGGCAGGCAAACCTGAAAAATCTTCAACTAATTTTTGCAGCCAACAAATAGCCCCACTACATGGACAGTGATATACCAGAGGGGGATCATTGGCAATAATTCCCACAAAAAATATGTATTTTAATCAGGGGTAGGGATGAGCGAACTCGAACTGTATAGTTCGGGTTCGTACCGAATTTTGGGGTGTCCGTGACACGGACCCGAACCCGGACATTTTCGTAAAAGTCCGGGTTCGGGTTCGGTGTTCGTCGCTTTCTTCGCGCTTTTGTGACGCTTTCTTGGCGCTTTTTGAAAGGCTGCAAAGCAGCCAATCAACAAGCGTCATACTACTTGCCCCAAGAGGCCATCACAGCCATGCCTACTATTGGCATGGCTGTGATTGGCCAGAGCACCATGTGACCCAGCCTCTATTTAAGCTGGAGTCACATAGCGCCGCCCGTCACTCTGCTCTGATTAGCGTAGGGAGAGGTTGCGGCTGCGACAGTAGGGCGAGATTAGGCAGATTAACTCCTCCAAAGGACTTGATTAACTGATCGATCTGCAGCTGTGGATCATTGAGCTGCTGATCCTCAATTGCTCACTGTTTTTAGGCTGCACAGACCGTTTGTCAGTCTCATTTTTCTGGGGTGATCGGCGGCCATTTTGTGTCTTGTGGTGCGCCAGCACAAGCTGCGACCAAGTGCATTTAACCCTCAATGGTGTGGTTGTTTTTTGGCTAAAGCCTACATCAGGGTGAAGCTGTCACACCAAGTGCATTTATCCAGCAATAGTCTGTTCATTTTTTGGCCATATACAAAATCAGGGGCAAGCTGCGCCTGTCACCAAGTGCATTTAACCCTCAATGGTGTGGTTGTTTTTTGGCTAAAGCCTACATCAGGGTGAAGCTGTGACACCAAGTGCATTTAACCAGCAATAGTCTGTTCATTTTTTGGCCATATACAAAATCAGGGGCAAGCTGCGCCTGTCACCAAGTGCATTTAACCCTCAATGGTGTGGTTGTTTTTTGGCTAAAGCCTACATCAGGGTGAAGCTGTCACACCAAGTGCATTTAACCAGCAATAGTCTGTTCATTTTTTGGCCATATACAAAATCAGGGGCAAGCTGCGCCTGTCACCAAGTGCATTTAACCCTCAATGGTGTGGTTGTTTTTTGGCTAAAGCCTACATCAGGGTGAAGCTGTCACACCAAGTGCATTTAACCAGCAATAGTCTGTTTATTTTTTGGCCATATCCCAGTCTAATTCTGTCACTAAATCCATACCGGTCACCCAGCGCCTAAATACTAGGCCTCAAATTTATATCCAGCTAAATCTGTCCCTAGTGCTGTAGCTGGGCGAGTTATTTAGTGTCCGTTCAAGCACATTTCTTGTTCTGGGTTGAAATACAATTCCCAATTTAGCAATTTCATAATTTAGTGGTTCCTGCTATATCAGAGCTATTTGAAATCTATCCCAAAAAGGGTATATAATATTGAAGGTGCACATTGGGTCATTCAGAATAACTTCACACACACCCGCTACTGTGTATTTCCAAGTCTAATTCTGTCACTAAACCCATACCTGTCACCCAGCGCCTAAATACTAGGCCTCAAATTTAAATCCCTCTAAATCTCTAGTTACCCACCGCTGTACTGTTGTTGCTGGGCAAGATATTTAGTGTCCGTCAAAGCACATTTTTTGTTCTGGGTTGAAGTACAATTCCCAATTTAGCAATTTCATAATTTAGTGGTTTCTGCTATATCAGAGCTATTTGAAATCTATCCCTAAAAGGGTATATAATATTGAAGGTGCACATAGGGTCATTCAGAATAACTTCACACACACGCTTCTGTGCATTTCCAAGTCTAATTCTGTCACTAAATCCATACCGGTGACCCAGCGCCTAAATACTAGGCCTCAAATTTAAATCCCTCTAAATCTCTCGTTACCCACCGCTGTACTGTTGTTGCTGGGCAAGATATTTAGTGTCCGTCAAAGCACATTTTTTGTTCTGGGTTGAAGTACAATTCCCAATTTAGCAATTTCATAATTTAGTGGTTTCTGCTATATCAGAGCTATTTGAAATCTATCCCTAAAAGGGTATATAATATTGAAGGTGCACATAGGGTCATTCAGAATAACTTCACACACACGCTTCTGTGCATTTCCAAGTCTAATTCTGTCACTAAATCCATACCGGTGACCCAGCGCCTAAATACTAGGCCTCAAATTTAAATCCCTCTAAATCTCTCGTTACCCACCGCTGTACTGTTGTTGCTGGGCAAGATATTTAGTGTCCGTCAAAGCACATTTTTTGTTCTGGGTTGAAGTACAATTCCCAATTTAGCAATTTCATAATTTAGTGGTTTCTGCTATATCAGAGCTATTTGAAATCTATCCCTAAAAGGGTATATAATATTGAAGGTGCACATAGGGTCATTCAGAATAACTTCACACACACGCTTCTGTGCATTTCCAAGTCTAATTCTGTCACTAAATCCATACCGGTGACCCAGCGCCTAAATACTAGGCCTCAAATTTAAATCCCTCTAAATCTCTCGTTACCCACCGCTGTACTGTTGTTGCTGGGCAAGATATTTAGTGTCCGTCAAAGCACATTTTTTGTTCTGGGTTGAAGTACAATTCCCAATTTAGCAATTTCATAATTTAGTGGTTTCTGCTATATCAGAGCTATTTGAAATCTATCCCTAAAAGGGTATATAATATTGAAGGTGCACATAGGGTCATTCAGAATAACTTCACACACACGCTTCTGTGCATTTCCAAGTCTAATTCTGTCACTAAATCCATACCGGTGACCCAGCGCCTAAATACTAGGCCTCAAATTTAAATCCCTCTAAATCTCTCGTTACCCACCGCTGTACTGTTGTTGCTGGGCAAGATATTTAGTGTCCGTCAAAGCACATTTTTTGTTCTGGGTTGAAGTACAATTCCCAATTTAGCAATTTCATAATTTAGTGGTTTCTGCTATATCAGAGCTATTTGAAATCTATCCCTAAAAGGGTATATAATATTGAAGGTGCACATAGGGTCATTCAGAATAACTTCACACACACGCTTCTGTGCATTTCCAAGTCTAATTCTGTCACTAAATCCATACCGGTGACCCAGCGCCTAAATACTAGGCCTCAAATTTAAATCCCTCTAAATCTCTCGTTACCCACCGCTGTACTGTTGTTGCTGGGCAAGATATTTAGTGTCCGTCAAAGCACATTTTTTGTTCTGGGTTGAAGTACAATTCCCAATTTAGCAATTTCATAATTTAGTGGTTTCTGCTATATCAGAGCTATTTGAAATCTATCCCTAAAAGGGTATATAATATTGAAGGTGCACATAGGGTCATTCAGAATAACTTCACACACACGCTTCTGTGCATTTCCAAGTCTAATTCTGTCACTAAATCCATACCGGTGACCCAGCGCCTAAATACTAGGCCTCAAATTTAAATCCCTCTAAATCTCTCGTTACCCACCGCTGTACTGTTGTTGCTGGGCAAGATATTTAGTGTCCGTCAAAGCACATTTTTTGTTCTGGGTTGAAGTACAATTCCCAATTTAGCAATTTCATAATTTAGTGGTTTCTGCTATATCAGAGCTATTTGAAATCTATCCCTAAAAGGGTATATAATATTGAAGGTGCACATAGGGTCATTCAGAATAACTTCACACACACGCTTCTGTGCATTTCCAAGTCTAATTCTGTCACTAAATCCATACCGGTGACCCAGCGCCTAAATACTAGGCCTCAAATTTAAATCCCTCTAAATCTCTCGTTACCCACCGCTGTACTGTTGTTGCTGGGCAAGATATTTAGTGTCCGTCAAAGCACATTTTTTGTTCTGGGTTGAAGTACAATTCCCAATTTAGCAATTTCATAATTTAGTGGTTTCTGCTATATCAGAGCTATTTGAAATCTATCCCTAAAAGGGTATATAATATTGAAGGTGCACATAGGGTCATTCAGAATAACTTCACACACACGCTTCTGTGCATTTCCAAGTCTAATTCTGTCACTAAATCCATACCGGTGACCCAGCGCCTAAATACTAGGCCTCAAATTTAAATCCCTCTAAATCTCTCGTTACCCACCGCTGTACTGTTGTTGCTGGGCAAGATATTTAGTGTCCGTCAAAGCACATTTTTTGTTCTGGGTTGAAGTACAATTCCCAATTTAGCAATTTCATAATTTAGTGGTTTCTGCTATATCAGAGCTATTTGAAATCTATCCCTAAAAGGGTATATAATATTGAAGGTGCACATTGGGTCATTCAGAATAACTTCACACACACCGCTACTGTGTATTTCCAAGTCTAATTCTGTCACTAAACCCATACCTGTCACCCAGCGCCTAAATACTAGGCCTCAAATTTAAATCCCTCTAAATCTCTCGTTACCCACCGCTGTACTGTTGTTGCTGGGCAAGATATTTAGTGTCCGTCAAAGCACATTTTTTGTTCTGGGTTGAAGTACAATTCCCAATTTAGCAATTTCATAATTTAGTGGTTCCTGCTATATCAGAGCTATTTGAAATCTATCCCAAAAAGGGTATATAATATTGAAGGTGCACATTGGGTCATTCAGAATAACTTCACACACACCCGCTACTGTGTATTTCCAAGTCTAATTCTGTCACTAAACCCATACCTGTCACCCAGCGCCTAAATACTAGGCCTCAAATTTAAATCCCTCTAAATCTCTCGTTACCGCTGTCCTGTTGTAGCTGGGAAAGTTATTTAGTGCCCGTCAAAGCACATTTTTTGTTCTGGGTTGAAGTACAATTCCCAATTTAGCAATTTCATAATTTAGTGGTTCCTGCTATATCAGAGCTATTTGAAATCTATCCCAAAAAGGGTATATAATATTCAAGGTGCACATTGGGTCATTCAGAATAACTTCACACACACGCTTCTGTGCATTTCCAAGTCTAATTCTGTCACTAAATCCATACCGGTCACCCAGCGCCTAAATACTAGGCCTCAAATTTATATCCCGCTGAATTTGAATACAATACATTGGGCCAAATAATATATTTGTTGTTGTGGTGAACCATAACAATGAGAAAAACATCTAGTAAGGGACGCGGACGTGGACATGGTCGTGGTGGTGTTAGTGGACCCTCTGGTGCTGGGAGAGGACGTGGCCGTTCTGCCACATCCACACGTCCTAGTGTACCAACTACCTCAGGTCCCAGTAGCCGCCAGAATTTACAGCGATATATGGTGGGGCCCAATGCCGTTCTAAGGATGGTAAGGCCTGAGCAGGTACAGGCATTAGTCAATTGGGTGGCCGACAGTGGATCCAGCACGTTCACATTATCTCCCACCCAGTCTTCTGCAGAAAGCGCACAGATGGCGCCTGAAAACCAACCCCATCAGTCTGTCACATCACCCCCATGCATACCAGGGAAACTGTCTCAGCCTCAAGTTATGCAGCAGTCTCTTATGCTGTTTGAAGACTCCGCTGGCAGGGTTTCCCAAGGGCATCCACCTAGCCCTTCCCCAGCGGTGAAAGACATAGAATGCACTGACGCACAACCACTTATGTTTCCTGATGATGAGGACATGGGAATACCACCTCAGCATGTCTCTGATGATGACGAAACACAGGTGCCAACTGCTGCGTCTTTCTGCAGTGTGCAGACTGAACAGGAGGTCAGGGATCAAGACTGGGTGGAAGACGATGCAGGGGACGATGAGGTCCTAGACCCCACATGGAATGAAGGTCGTGCCACTGACTTTCACAGTTCGGAGGAAGAGGCAGTGGTGAGACCGAGCCAACAGCGTAGCAAAAGAGGGAGCAGTGGGCAAAAGCAGAACACCCGCCGCCAAGAGACTCCGCCTGCTACTGACCGCCGCCATCTGGGACCGAGCACCCCAAAGGCAGCTTCAAGGAGTTCCCTGGCATGGCACTTCTTCAAACAATGTGCTGACGACAAGACCCGAGTGGTTTGCACGCTGTGCCATCAGAGCCTGAAGCGAGGCATTAACGTTCTGAACCTGAGCACAACCTGCATGACCAGGCACCTGCATGCAAAGCATGAACTGCAGTGGAGTAAACACCTTAAAACCAAGGAAGTCACTCAGGCTCCCCCTGCTACCTCTTCTGCTGCTGCCGCCTCGGCCTATTCTGCTGCTGCCGCCTCGGCCTCTTCCTCCGCCTCTGGAGGAACGTTGGCACCTGCCGCCCAGCAAACAGGGGATGTACCACCAACACCACCACCACCACCTCCGTCACCAAGCGTCTCAACCATGTCACACGCCAGCGTTCAGCTCTCCATCTCACAAACATTTGATAGAAAGCGTAAATTCCCACCTAGCCACCCTCGATCCCTGGCCCTGAATGCCAGCATTTCTAAACTACTGGCCTATGAAATGCTGTCATTTAGGCTGGTGGACACAGACAGCTTCAAACAGCTCATGTCGCTTGCTGTCCCACAGTATGTTGTTCCCAGCCGGCACTACTTCTCCAAGAGAGCCGTGCCTTCCCTGCACAACCAAGTATCCGATAAAATCAAGTGTGCACTGCGCAACGCCATCTGTGGCAAGGTCCACCTAACCACAGATACGTGGACCAGTAAGCACGGCCAGGGACGCTATATCTCCCTAACTGCACACTGGGTAAATGTAGTGGCAGCTGGGCCCCAGGCGGAGAGCTGTTTGGCGCACGTCCTTCCGCCGCCAAGGATCGCAGGGCAACATTCTTTGCCTCCTGTTGCCACCTCCTCCTTCTCGGCTTCCTCCTCCTCTTCTTCCACCTGCTCATCCAGTCAGCCACACACCTTCACCACCAACTTCAGCACAGCCCGGGGTAAACGTCAGCAGGCCATTCTGAAACTCATATGTTTGGGGGACAGGCCCCACACCGCACAGGAGTTGTGGCGGGGTATAGAACAACAGACCGACGAGTGGTTGCTGCCGGTGAGCCTCAAGCCCGGCCTGGTGGTGTGTGATAATGGGCGAAATCTCGTTGCAGCTCTGGGACTAGCCAATTTGACGCACATCCCTTGCTTGGCGCATGTGCTGAATTTGGTGGTGCAGAAGTTCATTCACAACTACCCCGACATGTCAGAGCTGCTGCATAAAGTGCGGGCCGTCTGTTCGCGCTTCCGGCGTTCACATCCTGCCGCTGCTCGCCTGTCTGCGCTACAGCGTAACTTCGGCCTTCCCGCTCACCGCCTCATATGCGACGTGCCCACCAGGTGGAACTCCACCTTGCACATGCTGGACAGACTGTGCGAGCAGCAGCAGGCCATAGTGGAGTTTCAGCTGCAGCACGCACGGGTCAGTCGCACTACAGAACAGCACCACTTCACCACCAATGACTGGGCCTCCATGCGAGACCTGTGTGCCCTGTTGCGCTGTTTCGAGTACTCCACCAACATGGCCAGTGGCGATGACACCGTTATCAGCGTTACAATACCACTTCTATGTCTCCTTGAGAAAACACTTAGGGCGATGATGGAACAGGAGGTGGCCCAGGAGGAGGAGGAGGAGGATGAGGAAGAGGGGTCATTTTTAGCACTTTCAGGCCAGTCTCTTCGAAGTGACTCAGAGGGAGGTTTTTTGCAACAGCAGAGGCCAGGTACAAATGTGGCCAGCCAGGGCCCACTACTGGAGGACGAGGAGGACGAGGATGAGGAGGAGGTGGAGGAGGATGAGGATGAAGCATGGTCACAGCGGGGTGGCACCCAACGCAGCTCGGGTCCATCACTGGTGCGTGGCTGGGGGGAAAGGCAGGACGATGACGATACGCCTCCCACAGAGGACAGCTTGTCCTTACCCCTGGGCAGCCTGGCACACATGAGCGACTACATGCTGCAGTGCCTGCGCAACGACAGCAGAGTTGCCCACATTTTAACCTGTGCGGACTACTGGGTTGCCACCCTGCTGGATCCACGCTACAAAGACAATGTGCCCACCTTACTTCCTGCACTGGAGCGTGATAGGAAGATGCGCGAGTACAAGCGCACGTTGGTAGACGCGCTACTGAGAGCATTCCCAAATGTCACAGGGGAACAAGTGGAAGCCCAAGGCCAAGGCAGAGGAGGAGCAAGAGGTCGCCAAGGCAGCTGTGTCACGGCCAGCTCCTCTGAGGGCAGGGTTAGCATGGCAGAGATGTGGAAAACTTTTGTCAACACGCCACAGCTAACTGCACCACCACCTGATACGCAACGTGTTAGCAGGAGGCAACATTTCACTAACATGGTGGAACAGTACGTGTGCACACCCCTCCACGTACTGACTGATGGTTCGGCCCCATTCAACTTCTGGGTCTCTAAATTGTCCACGTGGCCAGAGCTAGCCTTTTATGCCTTGGAGGTGCTGGCCTGCCCGGCAGCCAGCGTTTTGTCTGAACGTGTATTCAGCACGGCAGGGGGCGTCATTACAGACAAACGCAGCCGCCTGTCTACAGCCAATGTGGACAAGCTGACGTTCATAAAAATGAACCAGGCATGGATCCCACAGGACCTGTCCGTCCCTTGTCCAGATTAGACATTAACTACCTCCCCATAACCATATATTATTGGACTCCAGGGCACTTCCTCATTCAATCCTATTTTTATTTTCATTTTACCATTATATTGCGATGCTACCCAAAGTTGAATGAACCTCTCCTCTGCCTGTGTGCTAGGCCTAAATATATGCCAATGGACTGTTGCAGTGGTGGCTGACATGAAGCCTGATTCTCTGCTATGACATGCAGACTAATTCTCTGCTGACATGAAGCCAGATTGTCTGTTACGGGACCTCTCTCCTCTGCCTGGGTGCTGGGCCTAAATTTATGACAATGGACTGTTGCAGTGGTGGCTGACGTGAAGCCTGATTCTCTGCTATGACATGCAGACTGATTCTCTGCTGACATGAAGCCAGATCCTCTGTTACGGGACCTCTCTCCTCTGCCTGGGTGCTGGGCCTAAATTTATGACAATGGACTGTTGCAGTGGTGGCTGACGTGAAGCCTGATTCTCTGCTATGACATGCAGACTGATTCTCTGCTGACATGAAGCCAGATCCTCTGTTACGGGACCTCTCTCCTCTGCCTGGGTGCTGGGCCTGAATATATGCCAATGGACTGTTGCAGTGGTGGGTGACGTGAAGCCTCATTCTCTGCTATGACATGCAGACTAATTCTCTGCTGACATGAAGCCAGATTGTCTGTTACGGGACCTTTCTCCTCTGCCTGGGTTCTGGGCCTAAATTTATGAAAATTGACTCTTACAGTGGTGGGTGACGTGAAGCCTGATTCTCTGCTATGATATGAAGACTGATTCTCTGCTGACATGAAGCCAGATTGTCTGTTACGGGACCTTTCTCCTCTGCCTGGGTTCTGGGCCTAAATTTATGAAAATTGACTCTTACAGTGGTGGGTGACGTGAAGCCTGATTCTCTGCTATGATATGAAGACTGATTCTCTGCTGACATGAAGCCAGATTGTCTGTTACGGGACCTTTCTCCTCTGCCTGGGTTCTGGGCCTAAATTTATGAAAATTGACTCTTACAGTGGTGGGTGACGTGAAGCCTGATTCTCTGCTATGATATGAAGACTGATTCTCTGCTGACATGAAGCCAGATTGTCTGTTACGGGACCTTTCTCCTCTGCCTGGGTTCTGGGCCTAAATTTATGAAAATTGACTCTTACAGTGGTGGGTGACGTGAAGCCTGATTCTCTGCTATGATATGAAGACTGATTCTCTGCTGACATGAAGCCAGATTGTCTGTTACGGGACCTTTCTCCTCTGCCTGGGTTCTGGGCCTAAATTTATGAAAATTGACTCTTACAGTGGTGGGTGACGTGAAGCCTGATTCTCTGCTATGATATGAAGACTGATTCTCTGCTGACATGAAGCCAGATTCTCTGTTACGGGACCTCTCTCCTCTGCCTGGGTGCTGGGCCTAAATTTATGACAATGGACTGTTGCAGTGGTGGCTGACGTGAAGCCTGATTCTCTGCTATGACATGCAGACTGATTCTCTGCTGACATGAAGCCAGATTCTCTGTTACGGGACCTCTCTCCTCTGCCTGTGTGTGTGCTGGGCCTAAATATATGCCAATGGACTGTTGCAGTGGTGGCTGACGTGAAGCCTCATTCTCTGCTATGACATGCAGACTAATTCTCTGCTGACATGAAGCCAGATTCTCTGTTACGGGACCTCTCTCCTCTGCCTGTGTGTGTGCTGGGCCTAAATATATGCCAATGGACTGTTGCAGTGGTGGCTGACGTGAAGCCTCATTCTCTGCTATGACATGCAGACTGATTCTCTGCTGACATGAAGCCAGATTCTCTGTTACGGGACCTCCCTCCTCTGCCTGGGTGCTGGGCCTAAATATATGCCAATGGACTGTTGCAGTGGTGGCTGACGTGAAGCCTCATTCTCTGCTATGACATGCAGACTGATTCTCTGCTGACATGAAGACAGATTCTCTGTTACGGGACCTCTCTCCTCTGCCTGGGTGCCTGGGCCTAAATATATGACAATGGACTGTTGCAGTGGTGGCTGACGTGAAGCCTGATTCTCTGCTATGACATGCAGACTGATTCTCTGCTAACATGAAGCCAGATTCTCTGTTACGGGACCTCTCTCCTCTGCCTGGTTGCCTGGGCCTAAATATATGACAATGGACTGTTACAGTGGTGGCTGACATGAAGCCTGATTCTCTGCTATGACATGCAGACTGATTCTCTGCTGACATGAAGCCAGATTCTCTGTTACGGGATCTCTCTCCTCTGCCTGGGTGCCTGGGCCTAAATCTATGACAATGGACTGTTGCAGTGGTGGCTGACGTGAAGCCTCATTCTCTGCTATGACATGCAGACTAATTCTCTGCTGACATGAAGACAGATTCTCTGTTACGGGACCTCTCTCCTCTGCCTGGGTGCCGGGGCCTAAATATCTGAGAATGGACTGTTCCAGTGGTGGGTGACGGGAAGCCAGATTCTCTGCTATGGAACCTCTCTCCAATTGATTTTGGTTAATTTTTATTTATTTAATTTTTAATTTAATTCATTTCCCTATCCACATTTGTTTGCAGGGGATTTACCTACATGTTGCTGCCTTTTGCAGCCCTCTAGCTCTTTCCTGGGCTGTTTTACAGCCTTTTTAGTGCCGAAAAGTTCGGGTCCCCATTGACTTCAATGGGGTTCGGGTTCGGGACGAAGTTCGGATCGGGTTCGGATCCCGAACCCGAACATTTCCGGGATGTTCGGCCGAACTTCTCGAACCCGAACATCCAGGTGTTCGCTCAACTCTAATCAGGGGCCATTTTTATGCATCTTAAAGGGAAACTCTCAAAAATTTGCCCTGCTGGAGCCTAGATTTTTTTTTTCCCTATCGGTTTGATGTATACAAATGTTCAGCACTCCACTCCACAGAGTCTATAAAAAAATTGCATACATTAGCCCAATTTTTTTTTCTACCATGGAACTGTATGGTGAGCAAACACCACTGTACGGCATCAATCTGTTAACACATATATTTTTGGTATGCATTAAATGGATGGCAAAAATAGGATGTGAACCCAGCCCCAGTGTCAGAATAAGCACCAGTACACATCGGAGCAGCGTGGCAGATAGGAGAGGCTGCCATGTACAGAGTGCTACCTGGTTCTGGTGGTCAGGGATGAGGACTGTGTTTCCCAAGGATCCTTTTCTACTGGGAAATACAGGGCACAGTATAATACATTAGAATCTATATAATATAAAGATATAAGCCCTACCCCCGAATGATAATACAATTAGGTGATCATTTATTATATAAAATATGTCTATATATGCAAAATACAAAATATCTTAGGCGTAGTTTTTACACAGATTGTGGCGCAAAGGTCCTTAACATAGCAATCTGCATATTTTTCCTGCTCATGCCAGGTCTAAAAAAGGATGGCATGGGCAGGGAAAGGGATACAGTTAAGGCCATCCAGATATTGGATACCACCGCCATACATTGACCGGATAACACCTCTGCACAGTGACCGAATAACACTGCCATACCGTGACCTGAGAAAAGAGTATAAGAGGACACAGTACAGGAAATGACTAGGGGCACTGCACAGGGATTGGTAAGACGGCACAATGCAGGGAATAAGGGGGCACAGTACGGGGTGAGGGGCACATGACCCTGTGACATTAGAAGGTCCTTATGGTGAATGCGGTTTATACACCACCATAATGAGAGGCAGAGGAGTGAGACAAGGGTGCGATTATGTGTTTACAGATAAATAAAAATTAACTTTTGGCTAGTACAGGCCTAAAAAATTAGCCAATAGGCATTCACCTGACAGCAAAGAACTTTGGATTCTGTGGCTGGAGGTACATTAGGCGGTCACAGGATAAAAATGCAACTGTCGGACAGTATAGGCCCCAAAAATTGGCCAATAGATATTCACCTGACAGCACAGAACTTTGGATTCTGTGGCCGGAGGTACATTAGGCGGTCACAGGATAAAAATGCAACTGTCGGACAGTATAGGCCCCTAAAATTGGCCAATAGATATTCACCTGACAGCATAGAACTTTGGGTTCTGTGGCTGGAGGAACATTAGGCAGTCACAGGAGAAAAATGTAACTGTCAGCCAGTACAGGCCCCAAAAATTTGCCAATAGGCATTCACCTGACAGCAAAGATCTTTGGATTCTGTGACTGGAGGTACATTGGGCGGTCACAGGATAAAAATGTAACAGTCGGACAGTACAGGCCCCAAGAATTAGGCATTCAACGGACATAAAAGGCCTTTTATGCCGCTGCATTTACCAAAGACAGGGACCATGATTTGTTCTGTGTGGTGGAGGATATTTGTGGGCTGTCATGTCACTGAAATTCAATCAAACGTGGTCGACTCACCACATGTGTTTAATTCCTCTGAGATCCATGCCTCATTCATTTTTAGAAATGTGAGGTAGTCCACACTGTTGTGAGCTAGGCGATCCCCCCTGCTGCGCTGAACGTCCTTTTGAACAGGACACTGGACGAGGGGCAAGCTAAAAGTTGCTTGACAAATTGTGCCAGATCTGGCCACAGGTCAAGCCTGCCCACCCAGTTGTCCAGGGGATCCTCGCTTCTCAGAGCGTTCACATCAGCCGTTAACCCGATGTAGTCAGACACCTGTTGGTCTAGGCGTTCCCTGAGGCTGGATCTGGAGGAGGGCTGTCGATGGGTTGGCTCCAAGAATGATCTCATAACCAAAGTCACCAACACATCTTAAAACCGATCCTCTTCTTGCATGCGCTGTTGGATTGGTGCCCGCAACTGTTTCTCTGTGAGTGGAAAATCCTCTGCCAGCGCCCACAAAAGCAGAATGCAGCATTTCTTGAAGCAAGCCCCGGAAATGCTGCATTCTGACAGCCCTCTGTGATGGTGGTAACATTTCTGCCATTTTGTGTTTGTACCGGGGGTCTAAGTACGTTGCCACCCAGTACTGGTCCTTGCCCGTTATAATTTTTATACGGGGGTCCCTCTTCAAACGCTGGAGCATGAAGGCCCCCATTTGCACTAAACTGGAGGAGTGGCCTGGCTCCTGCTCATCATCCAGGATAATGTCATCCTCGTTCTCCTCCACCCAGCCATGGACAACACCAGGGATTCCAGAAACGTTTAAAGCATGCTCTTCTTGCTCCTTTTCCTACCGTCACCATCCTCCTCTGACTCCTCCTCAGACTCCTGTTGTTGACTTGTCTCAGATGGAGCCGCTCCCCTTGGGAATTCATGCAGCATTGCGACTTCCTCATCTTCCTGCTCCTGCTCCTCGGCGGCTTGATTAACCACTGTTAAAGGGGCAGGCACTGTGGAGGTTGCCGTTAAAGGGGTGGGTACTGTGGAGGTCACTGTTAAAGGGGCGGTCATGAAATAAAGGGGCGGTGACTGTTTAGATCACTGTTAAAGTAGCAGGTACCATGGAGATCACTGTTTAAGGGGCGGGCACTAGGGAGGTCACTGTTAAAGGGGCGGGCACTGTGCAGGTCACTGTTAAAGATTCGGGCATTGTTAAAGGGGGGAGCACTGTAGAGGTTATTGTTAAAGGGACGGGCACTGGGGGAGGTCACTGTTAAAGGGTCGGCCACTATGGTGGTCACTGTTAAAGGGGCGGGCACTGTGGAGATCATTGTAAAAGGGGCGGGCACTGTGGAGGCCATTGTTAAAGGGGCGGGTACTATAGAGGTCATGTTATGGGGGATACTGTTGATATCTTTTTCCGTCACATGGAAACATGAAATGAAATAGATGATATATACTTGTGTGATGACGGGTCCTTCTGCTAGTATAACTATAACTTGAATATGTTTTAGTAAACAGGTAATAAAAACGAAATGTGTGTCAGTGTCCAAATATATATGGCCTTTACTGTATATCCAGACATGAACTCTTTCATGAAATATAACAGAGCAATAAAAGGGAAGATGAGTATCCATAACAAAAAAAAATACACAATTAAGTTGCTAAGAAGCATGGGGGGAGATTTGCCAAACTGGTGTAGAGAGGAATTTGACTTAGTTACCCATGTCAACCAATCAGATTTCACCTTAAATTTTTCATAACTCTTTTGGAAAATGAAAAATGAAATCTGATGGGTTGCTATCAGCAACTAAGCCAGTTCTACTTTACACCAGTTTGATAAATATCCCCTATGGTCTCTAACTAATAACTATGGAGTAGATAATAACAGCAGGAGATATGGAAAATGCAACAATATGCATTAACATATAAACATAAAATGCTAGATAGCAATCTGGACATACCAATAATAGTGCTCCCTAAGGCTACTTTCACACTAGCGTTCGATCGGATCCGTTCTGAACGGATCCGATCATATTAATGCAGACGGAGGCTCCGTTCAGTACGGATCCGTCTGCATTAATAACTTAGAAAAATTTCTAAGTGTGAAAGTAGCCTGAGCGGATCCGTTCAGACTTTGAATGTATAGTCAATGGGGGACGGATCCGCTTGAAGATTGAGCCATATGGTGTCATCTTCAAGCGGATCCGTTCCCATTGACTTACATTGTAAGTCTGAACGGATCCGCTCGCCTCCGCACGGCCAGGCGGACAGCTGAACGCTGCAAGCAGCGGTCAGCTGTCCGCCTGTCCGTGCGGAGGCAAGCGGAGCGGAGGCTGAACGCCGCCAGACTGATGCAGTCTGAGCGGATCCGCTCCATTCAGACTGCATCAGGGCTGGACGGAGGCGTTCGGGTCCGCTCGTGAGCTCCTTCAAACGGAGCTCACGAACGGACCTATGAACGCTAGTGTGAAAGTAGCCTAATAATGTGCCAGTAAGGCTTGCCCCTAGATGCCCCCATAGTGCCCCCATATAAAATACCTCATTTGTGCCCACATATTGCCCCCAAATAATGTTCCAGTAAGGAGTGCCCTAGATGCCCTCATAGTGCTTCTCTCTGCATTGTGTGCCATATAAAAAAATACACACTTATACTTACCTCCATGAGGCTGGCAGCGATGCGATGCAGGTCTCTTCCGGCCTGTGTCCTGCGCTGCACGGCTCAGGCTGCGTGATGACGTCATTGTGCCGACTGTACCAGCCTTTGCTATGCCTATGAGAGGAATGGGGAAGGGAGATGCCTCTCCCCTTTCCATCAGCACAGCCATCTGTATTGCTGTCCTGAGAACGGCAATACAGATGAATATAGAAATGAGCGCCTCCACAATGGAAGCGCTCATCTCTTCCTGCCCTGACGCCCCTCACTTGTCACCAGGGCTGCACCGCCTAAGGCAATCGCCTCAACTTGCCTAATTGGTGGTGCGTCCCTGATAAGGAATATGTTGAATGCATTACAATCACTTTTTCTGATTGTTCATTATACAATTAAGGCTAGTTTCACACTAGCGGCTAGGAACTCCGGCAGGCTGTTATGGCAGGTGAACCGCCTATCCGATCCGTGCTGCTGGTAGTGCACGCATGCCCCCGGACTACGGCTCCGGCCCCATTGACTATAATGGGGACGGGCTGGAGTTCCAGCGGCAGCTCGGCAAACATGCGAAGAGGCGGCCGGAATAAAACTATGACATGTCCTCTCTGTAGGTTTGCCGTGCTGCTGCCGGAACTCCGGCCAGTTCCCATTATAGTCAATGGGGCCGGAGCGGTAGTCCGGGGGCACGTGTGCACTAGCGGTAGCATGGATCCGACAGACTATTCACCTGCTGATACAGCCTGCTGGAGATCCTTGCTGCTAGTGTGAAAATACCCTAAGATTTGCCTTTCATCTACATGCTAATTTTGTGTTCTCTAATATTAAAATGAGTGGTTTAAATTAACTTTTATAAACCTTATATCCAATGAATATGCAATGAATATAGATATTATTCATGAATACACATTGAAGCACAAACTGCTGTCAAATGTTGACAGTCTTACTTGCACTCTAAATACATGCTGAAACTTAGATTGAGAGCCCCATTTGGAACAGAATTATGCTAATATCTGTATATAGCAGCGCTATATAAGTGAGTATAATAATAATAATGATAATAATAATAATTCTTAGGCTGTGTGCTCAGTTATGTCTTGCGCCTCACACATAGCTAAGTAATTTATGTACATGTGACCAAATCTATGGGGCATGTTTATCATTCAGATAAAGCAGTATGCTAGCATAAAAAAACTGAACTCGCCATAGTTAGTGCCAGACTTACCACTTTACAGTAAAGTGAGTGTTGCAGGGAGAGGAGTGGTTGGTTTAGAGCTGTGCATAGCCATTTGGCACATTTATTATAATTTACATCAGAAAACTGATGTAAATTATACCGGAAATGTACGCCAACTCATAAATGCACTCTTTAATAATTTTGGTGCATCTGAAGCCAGTGGGAGGAAGACTAGATCTGTTTCTGGTTTAGCTTTTGTGGATTATAGGGCAGCTAGTTTTTATTTTTATTTTAAGTTTGTGTCTAATTTGGTAATAGAATTTCTTACACTACCTGAACCTATTATGTTCTCTGGCGTAGATACTACTCCTTTGGCTGTAGTGTACATTGAGTATATGACTCCTGAATTGATCATGACTGTTGGTTCTATTCATTCTTTTTTTTTTTTTACTTAATTGTATATCATAAGGAATTTGTATGTTGATGTTATTTGGGGATTACCTTGGTTGAAGACACATGGTCCTGTCTTTAATTGGAGTACTGGGGATTTAGTTAAATGGGTGCCTCAATGTTCTAATCATTGTCTATATATTCAACTCTATGGTCTTGAAATTGAAGAAGGTCCTTTACCCGAATACATTAAGGATTTTCATGATGTTTTCTCCCAAAAAGTCTCCAAGACCCCCACATAGTGAATATGAATGTGCTACTGAACTTGTTCCTGGTGCTAAGTATCCTAAAAAACAACAACAACCCATATAGCAACGCCAATAGCCCCAGACAAAGATAAATAATAGACCATAGTGGGAAAGTAGAATTTATTAATCACATAAATAACAACACGGATATAAAAATTGAGCCAAAAGCCTCAAAATGTATGCTACAGAAGAGAAGCCAATACCGGGCAAGTAGGACAATGCCAATGGGATCGTAATAAAGATGACTGTATTTAAATTAGTATAACAACAGTCCCACACACATTTTTCAAAACCTTATAAATGATAGTTTTTGTTGACTTACTAGGTTTATTTGTGGTGTATCTTGATAATATTCTGATATTTTCTCCCGACTGGTCCTCTCATGTTTTCCATGCAAGAAAGGTTCTTCAAAAATTAAGAGAAAATCAGCTGTTTACTAAATTAAGTAAATGTGATTTTGTAGTAAGACAAGTCTCCTTCCTGGGTTATATATCATCACCCCAAAAATTTCATATGGACCCTGTGTCACACCACACTGAGTTTAGGAGATAAAAGGGGATACCGGAATAAGGCCTGGAAACTAGGGAAGTAAAATGGACACCTCAAAGAGAAAATCCTAACTCCAGTTCTGACAGACTACCAGTATGAAAATAAAATCGTTGGTTGGCCGAGTATCTCATGATTCCTGATATTACCCAGGGGGCGACACATAGACTCCAAAATTGCCTATAAAATTGTGATAAATTGCACTATTATCTTGGCGAAAGGTTCCACTTACTTCACAGGGGAGGAGGGCATAGAATGAAGCTCAAGACACCTATACCTCAGCCTCCTCTGCCGAGATCGCTTCGCAAGATGTAGTAATGGCTTCCTGGTCCCCAAAAATCCCTTTCTCAAGAGCATATACATGTAACAAAAAAGGGCGGACTTATATAGGGGAATACAAACACATGGTATGGGGTCATCACCCAAAGGGTAGGGGAGCAAAGGCCAAAGGATGATGTCATTTTCTGTCTACTGTTGTGTTCATTAGAAATACTAATAAAACTAGTAAATCCTTATAGTGGCTCTTTATCAAAAATGAATATATAATAGATCCGTGGATAAAAAAATATTTGTGTAGCCATACCTACAGTCGTGGCCAAAAGTTTTGAGAAAATTGGAAAAGTTGGTGCTTAAGTTTCTATAATAGCAATTTGCATATACTCCAGAATGTTATGAAGAGTGATCAGATGAATTGCATAGTCCTTCTTTGCCATGAAAATTAACTTAATCCCCCAAAAACCTTTCCACTGCATTTCATTGCTGTCATTAAAGGACCTGCTGAGATCAATTCAGTAATCGTCTTGTTAACTCAGGTGAGAATGTTGAAGAGCACAAGGCTGGAGATCATTATGTCAGGCTGATTGGGTTAAAATGGCAGACTTGACCTGTTAAAAGGAGGGTGATGCTTGAAATAATTGTTCTTCCATTGTTAACCATATGGAGTTGATAGTGACCTCATTTATGCTGTGGACAATTGTAGTGCAGCATTTGCACAATTTATGCCCGCATTTGTGTGGGTTTTTCCGAGTATCCCAATTATATTTTTTTGGGGTCTTTTAAAGCTGCATCATTAGAACAATTTTTTTCTGACCCGCCTAATCTGACCGTATGGTATGTTGCATTTCCACTTGTGGTAATGACAACTTTTATAATCTAAATAGCTGTTTGCATCAACCTCTTTAACATGTGTGTTTGTCTCAATCAAGCTATTAGTAATGGTTAATTGCAGATCGAGAAAGACAGTTGTCGAGGAATCTATCTGTGCAGTCAATTTCAAATCATTTTGGTTATGATTAGAAATCAATTTGTCAAGTGTGTCTCTGCTTCCTTTCAAAATGAAAATAATGTTGTCAATATATCGTCTATATAGTTTAATATTGCGATGATCCAGTAGGCCAAAGGTTTCCTCGAATGCCCCCATAAATAAATTACCATACGATGGCGCAAATTTTGTTCCCATCGCTATTCCCCAGTTCTGGATATAAAAAACATTGTTATAAGTAAAATAATTGTGATTTAAAATAAATGTTTTTGAGTTTGAAAAAAACTGATCTGTTGAGGAGGCATGTAAGGGTCCATGAAGAGGAACTTATTAATCGCTTTAATACCTAATGTATGTATAATATTACTGTATAGAGATGATACATCCAACGTTACCCATAGCATGTCACACCACACCGAGCTTAGGAGGAAAAAGGGGATACCAGAATTAGGCCTGGAAACTAGGGAAATAAAACGGACACCTCCTAGAGAAAACCCTAACTCCAGTCCTGACAGACTACCAGTATGAACAGGCCCCAAAGGTAGGCAAGTACATACACTTAATATCTACAATCGTATCTCACCCTATAGGACCCAGGAACTAATGTCAGTCTACTAGTTCCTCCAAAGGGAAGGACGAACAGGAGTCTCCCTCAAGACTAATGACAAACAACAGAGAAAGGCAATGTACACATATATATAAACAAAATACAAACGAGAAAGGTAACACTTATTTTCAATGAAGCTTTGGTAGCACCAGGAACTCAGCTGAGAACCAAACACAAGCTAACCCCAATTCCAACTGAAGCTATAAACCGCACAGCCTAGTGGGAGAAACAACAATAAATAGAGAAGGTAAAATGACCACAATAGCCACACCTGGGAAAAAAAAGGTGTGGGAAGCACCAGAAACAACACAGACTTCATTTCTTTCAAAAGAAAAACATGTCAGATAAAACCACATGTTGCCAGTCTCACAGATCTTCTGCCACCTGTCGTGGGAACATCCGTATGGCTCCGTATGTCCTTGACACCCTGCCAAGGTTCTAGCCATAGTGGATTGAGCAAGACCCACTTTCCTGAAGGCTCTTCAGAGATTCCTCTTCGTTTTGCAAATTATTATAGAAAATGTATTAGAAACTTCTCACTCATTGCCAAACTGCTTACTGAATTAACCAAGAAAGGGGCAAATCTTCTTAAATGAAGAAGGTCTGAAAGAGATTTTCATCCATGCTCCGGTGCGCATTCAACCTAATATCACTAACAGTCCATCATTGAGGTGGATACTTCTGAGGAAGTAGTGAGAGCTATACTGTCTCAGGAGTCATCCTCAATAACTACCCTTCAACCATGTACATTATTTTTGAAAATAATTTCATCTGCAGTAAGGAATTATGACAATGGTAATCAGAAATTACTAGCTATTAAATTGGCTTTTGAAGAGTGGTGACATTTTCTGGTAGGGGCTCTTCAACAAATGATTGCACTTACTGATTATAAAAACCTGGTGCATCTAGACAGTGCTAAGTGCTTGAATCCTAGACAAGCACGCTTGGCATTGTTCTTCACCCGCTTTAATTTTGTCATCACATATCTTCCTGGGTCTAGTAATGTAAAAGTGGATGCTTTATCACTTTGTTTCAGTGCCAGTGATTCTGTTGAAACTAAATCTGTTATCATCCTTCCTCCTGATTTAGTAATTACTGATGGTAATCCTGATCTTGCTTCTGAAATACACTGCCATAAGGATTTGGCTTCCTGTAATCTTCCTTATGGAAAATTGGTTCTCCAAATCTTTGTTTTAAGATTTTGAAAGAGTCCCATTGCACTGTGCTTGCAGGTTATCCTGAGATTGCTGGTACTAGACATCTGGTTTCCAGATCCTACTGGTGGCTTACTTTGTCATGGCTGCCTTTGTCTCTGCCTGTGAGGTCTGCGTGAGGGCCAAGGTACCCAAGAGACGTCCTGCGGGCTTACTTTGTCTCTTGCCCATTCCACCGAGACCTTGGCAATCACATCTCTATGGATTTCATTACAGACCTTTATTCCTCTCAGGGGAAGATGGTCAGCTTGGTAGTCACTGACATGTTTTCTAAAATGTGTCATCTGGTTCCGTTAACGAAGCTTCGTGATGCTAAGAAATTAGCAATTTTATTTATTGAAAATATTCTTACATTTCATGGGATATGTGAGTCCATTGTCTCTGATAGAGGGTACAGTTTGTCTCGAAATTCTGGAGAGAATTTAGCAAAAAGTTGGGATTCAAACTATCTTTCTCTACTAAGTTCCATCGAGAGACAGATGAACAAACTGAAAGGTTTGGAACAGTTGGACGGTTTGTTTCTGACTGTCAAAACAAATGGAAAACATTTCTGTCTTTTGCAGAGTTTGCTATCAACAACCACTTCATTTACTGTAGTGGCATCTCACCTTTTTTGTTTTGCAAATATGGGTTTAATCCATGAATTTGGATTATATTCTGTGAGTCCTGCGATCATGATTAATCTGTGCACAGTTTGGGCCCAGGCTCACAAGAGCCTGGAGAAAGCTCAAAACATCCAGTTTAAACAAGTGAATGAAAGGTTTCCTCAGGACTGAATTTTGTGTTGGGAGAACTTGTCTGGCTTTCCACAAAAATGTATGCTTCAGGGTACCATCTGGTAAAATTGCTCCTAAGTTCATTGGCTCTTATAAGATCATATCGATAATAAACCCAGTATTCTGCCTTTAATTACCATACTCGTTCAAGGTACATAATGTTTTTAACAAATCGTTACTTAATAATTAGATTTCTTTGGTGATTACTTATTGTAAAACCCCTGATCCAGTTATAATCCAATGTGAATTGAACTATGAGGTGGATAAATTATGGACTCTTGGAGGATTCAGGGCTTCAGTATCTTATCCATTGGAAGAGATATGGTTCTGAGGAGAGAATATGGATCGCAGCTCGAAATATCTATACTCCTCATTTAAAGAGAACATTTTATCTCAAATTTCCATCTAAGCCTGCTACTTGGGTTGAGAGTTCTGTGGCCCCTCTTAAGAAGGGAGGAAATTTAGGATGATTTCCTGCCAAGGCTCCAGTGACGGGATCTTCAGCTTCAGCACGGCCTTGCAGGAAGACACGCACTGCTAAACCACTCGCCCCCCCTAGTGATGTGG
The DNA here is from genome assembly GCF_014858855.1 of Bufo gargarizans. Classification (NCBI taxonomy): domain Eukaryota; kingdom Metazoa; phylum Chordata; class Amphibia; order Anura; family Bufonidae; genus Bufo; species Bufo gargarizans. The sequence goes on from NC_058084.1 coordinate 304,014,083, forward strand.
CCACGTCATTATTTACTGGGTGTAATTAATTGGGGGAAACAGGCAGTGGGGTTGACTGACAGCCAAGCTCCCCTATTGTTTTTTGTCTGTTTTATGTTGACCTATGGGAGCTCCAGGCATTGGACCAATCTGGCTCTGATCCTGGCACCGGGCCCTCTATTTAAATCCGCTATTGTTAAATTACTATTGCCAGTGATAATCTTTTGGATTACTAGCGTTTGTTCTTTGTTCTTGTTCTTGATCATCTTTGATACCTCATGCTCTGACCTCGGATGTTTCCTGACCGTCCCTTGTCTCACATTTCAGTACTGCATAGCCCATCTGGTTCTAACCCATTTTGTACAATTCTGCTTTTGTGTTTGTCCTTATTGTGTGTTTTTGTTTGTCCGGCAATTATATTAGTGTAGGGACTGTCGTCCAGTTGCGGTTCTGCCATTTAGTGCTTATACTGCAAGTAAGTAGGCAAAGCAAGATGGGTTCTAGTACACGGACTCACTGTCCTTGTCTGTCTCTATCTACGGTAATTAAAGTAATTTTTTTAAATATTGAAAATGGGTCAGGAGAGTCTAAATTGAAAACGAATATAGGAAAAATGCACATTAAATAAGCAACTAAATAAGAATATCTGTTAAAAACCATCCAGCAATCCTGGAAAACGCCTTTACAATCTGTGTTTTATACATATACTGTATTTTTTGCCATATAAGACACACTTTTTCCCCCAATGTGGGGGGGGGGGGGGGGAATATCAGTGTGCCTTTTGGGGACAATACTATTGAGTACTTCCGTTATGAAATCATTAATTAGTATAGAAGGATCAGGAAGTGGTGAATGCAGCACTCCAGAGGCTCTGTACTCACTGCTTCCTGGTCTTCCTCTGCCACGGGCTGTACTGTGACTGCATATAGCATGAGGACGTCGGCACTTTGTGGCCTCACGTTGTGCAGTGTTGGGTCACAAGCACAGCATGCGGCATGAAGATTAGGTTGCATATGGAATGTTAGGAGCGGCGGCATCCAGATCAAGAGAGGTAAGTTAGTTTATTTATTTGTTTCTCTGATCTGAGGTCTGCTTCAAACAAGGGCTTATTTACAATGACGTCTAATATGAGGTCTGCTTCAAATAAGGGCTTATTTACAAGGAGGTCTGATATGAGGTCTACTTCAAAAGGAGGCTTTTTTTACAAAGACTTCTGGTCTGAGGTCTGCTTCAAACGGGGGGTTATTTAATAGAATGTCTGATCTAAGGTCTTCTTTAAATGGAGCTTATTTACAAGGAGGTCTGATCTGAGGTCTGCTTCAAATGGGGGTTTATTTACCACAATGTCTGATCTTAGGTCTGCTTTAAATGCAGCTTACTTACAAGGAGGTCTGATCTGAGGTATACTTCACATGGTGTCTTAATAAAAGTCTGATCTGAGGTCTTAATAGGGATCTTATAAGAACTGGTCATCTGATCTACGGTATGTTTGGGGTTCTGATCTGAGGTCTGCATAGGGCCTTATTAAAACTAGGGGCCTAATCTGAGGTCTGATTGGGGTCTTATTAACATTTTCATTCTGATCTGATATTGGGGTTCTGAGCTGAGGTCTGATTAACACTGGGGATCTGATAGGGGGTTTGAGCTGAGCTCTGATAAAAAATATTTTTTTCTTATGTTTCTCCTAAAAAACCTAGGTGTGTCTTATGGGTAGGTGTGCCTTATAGGATGAAAAATGTGGTAAATGTTCCCATGTCTTTATATATTTGTAGTGTGTGAGGTATGTTTCTAAATATAAAATATATCAAATAAGATGAATTGTTTAAGGTACACTTATGTTTATAGCACCACATTCTGTATAATTCCCAATGATAGCTCATTGGAAATTCACGCCTTTAATTATACAATCACTTGCAGGTAATTTTGATATTTTCATAGATATTGAAAGCAACGTGAGAATCACTTGACCCCAAGTGTCATCAGGTTATACTGAATATTTTTTTCAAGTGCCTCTTTCATTAAGATTTGTCATTACTTTACTGCTCTGTGTGGCAAATAATCCTAGGCAAAATCTCTTTAAGATGTCTTCTATTCATTCTAATGTCAGAACTTAAACTTTACATAGGCATCTTGCTTTCACAGCCAAGTGAAATCGACAGTGATTAGTTACCTGTGGATTTTTTATTTTCAGTAAATTGAATGCTATAATGAAATTTATTTTCATTGTAAACTATAAATATATGGTAATGCCATGCAGATTGCAACAAAAGACTTATCCTTTTTTATTGTTTGACTCTATTGTGATACATTTTTTGAAACCAGTTACAGAAGATCAAACTTACATTTGAATGAGGTGTTCAAAGCAAAGTCAGTATGTAAAAGGTTATATAACTGTCAATGTAAATTACCTATAATGAATGATATCTATAAAAATGATATTTAAAGGCATACAGATTTTAATACACCCTCTTTTAGCAGCATTGTGAGGCATAGTTGTTCAAAAATCAAGTAGAATCAATGAAAAAGCTAGTTAAAATGCTAAAATACTGTATTGAGAGTATTGTCAGTGGACCTTTGAAGACATAGTCCGATTGCCACTGTGGTGAAAATTCATAGCATAAATGGACATACTGCAGATTTAAACTTTCCACCACAGGTGAATTTTTGCTCTGGATTTTTCTCACAGTGTGTGGATGATATTTGTTGAAATCTCAACCACTTACCTGCTACTGTAAAACACTGTGTATTTTCCACCTACAATTCTGTTTGTTGAAAATATGCAGAATTTACACCACATGTAAATTTGACTATACCCACTGTTTTGCCTTTTTGGGAATCAGAAGAGAAAGGTCAAAAAAGGAGAAAAAAAAGATAGAAAAAAATTAGGTGTGACTTTTGACCTGTATAATACCCATCCAAATTAGGTGTAAACTGAGTTATTTCCCCACACATAAGTGCCCAACAGTAATGGTGCCCACTAAATGTAATCACACACCCTTAGTGCTCCCACCTAGTATCAGTGCAGCTACTTTAGGTCTGTGAAATGGTCAGTTTCATTTGTATTCATTTCAGTGCAGTGAATACTATTGAAGCTTTCTGCTAGATATGGAGTGCTCTCTCTAAGAAAACAGACATTTACTAAGGGTACTTTCACACTTGCGTTTTTCTTTTCCGGCATAGAGTTCCGTCACAGGGGCTCTATACCGGAAAATAACTGATCAGGCATATCCCCATGCATTCTGAATGGAGAGTAATCCGTTCAGTTTGCATCAGGATGTCTTCAGTTCAGTTGTTTTGACTGATCAGGCAAAAGAGAAAACCGTAGCATGCTACGGTTTTATCTCCGGCGAAAAAAACTGAAGACTTGCCTGAATGCCTGATCCGGCATTTTTTTCCATAGGAATGCATTAGTGCCGGATCCGGCATTCAAAATACCGGAATGCCGGATCCGTCATTCCGGTCTGCGCATGCGCAGACCTTTAAAAATGAAAAAAAAAAACTGATCCGTTTTGCCTGATGACACCGGAAAAACGGATCCGGTATTGCAATGCATTTTTCTGACTGATCAGGCATTTTTCTGACTGATCAGGCATTTTTCTGACTGATCAGGATCCTGATCAGTCAGAAAAATGCCTGATCAGTCAGAAAAAATGACATCCGTTTGCATACAGTTTGCCTGATCAGGCAGTCAGTTCAGGCAACGGAACTGCCTGCCGGAATCAAACAACGCAAGTGTGAAAGTACCCTAAGTGAATTATTCTACAGGTCTTTGAACCCAGACCTTCTGCTTGTCAGGCAGCAATCGTGCCACTATACTATAGAATCACACAACTGTAAAGGTAGCATTTTCTGTACAAAAAAAACTACTAAATGGTATTATTGTTTTCTTCATAGGCATAATATTAAATGGTCTTTAGATCAGGTGGCAAGAAAAAGCTGAGGGATGTGCAAAAGGAACTGAGGCATAAAATCAGGGATGTGAAAGCCATATACAAGAGGAAGATAGAGGAGCAAACAGAACAGAAAAACAATAGTGAGGTCTGGAAAAACCTTAAAGGGGTTGTCCGAGTAATTTTTTTTGTTCTTTCTATGTTCCTAACTAGGCAAATGTAACAACTTTACAATTAACGCACTTTATCTGTGGTGCCTGGTTTATCATGACCTGTGATGTCAGCTTCTCTCCCTGCTCTGATAAAGTTTCTTTACAAGCCTGTAAAAGAGACATCACTGTGCTGGCCACGCCCCCCTTCACTGCGGGCTGTCTGCTCTTTCCTAGGACTCTTAACCCCTTCAGCTGCACAGACTGGGTAGCTGTAGCAATGACAATTCTGAGCACAGGAGCTGACAGACTAGAGAGAGCATTGCACAAGAAGGTAGGGAGAAGATCCTGTGTGTATTAGCAGTATCATTATACAGCTGTGACTTGTAGTTCTACACTAACAAGTTGCTGTTGATTCACCCAGCACTCAGGGCAGCTCTTGTATCCACTCCATTAGCAGTGTCATTGTACAGCTGGGACTTGTAGTCCTACACATACAACATGCTGCTGAGTCTCCCAGCAGGCAGACATGTCACTCAGGAGAGAATTATTCACTCCCTTAGCAGTGCAAGGGGAGGGGCAGAGATTGTTTTTATTGCATGTAAACAAAGGGCCAGAAGAGAACCAGGGAAATGAGGATATATACAGTTGCAAGAAAAAGTATGTGAACCCTTTGGAATTATATGGATTTCTGCACAAATTGGTCATAAAATGTGATCTGATCTTCATCTAAGTCACAACAATAGACAACCACAGTCTACTTAAACTAATAACACACAAAGAATTAACCACTTAAGGACCACAGGTTTATACCCCCCTAGTGACCAGGCCCTTTTTTACAAATCGGCACTCCACAACTTTAGCGGTTTATTGCTCGGTCATGCAACTTACCACCCAAATTAATTTTACCTCCTTTTCTTCTCACTAATAGAGCTTTCATTTGGTGGTATTTCATTGCTGCTGACATTTTTACTTTTTTTGTTATTAATCGAAATTTAACGATTTTTTTGCAAAAAAATGACATTTTTCACTTTCAGTTGTAAAATTTTGCAAAGAAAACTACATCCATATATAAATTTTTCACTAAATTTATTGTTCTACATGTCTTTGATTAAAAAAAAATGTTTGGGTAAAAAAAAATGGTTTGGGTAAAAGTTATAGCGTTTACAAACTATGGTACAAAAATGTGAATTTCCGCTTTTTGAAGCAGCTCTGACTTTCTGAGCACCTGTCATGTTTCCTGAGGTTCTACAATGCCCAGACAGTAGAAACCCCCCACAAATGACCCCATTTCGGAAAGTAGACACCCTAAGGTATTCGCTGATGGGCATAGTGAGTTCATAGAACTTTTTATTTTTTGTCACAAGTTAGCGGAAAATGATGATTTTTTTTTTTTATTTTTTTTTTCTTACAAAGTCTCATATTCCACTAACTTGTGACAAAAAATAAAAACTTCCATGAACTCACTATGGCCATCACGAAATACCTTGGGGTGTCTTCTTTCCAAAATGGGGTCACTTGTGGGGAAGTTATACTGCCCTGGCATTCTAGGGCCCCTAATGTGTGGTTAGTAGTTTGAAATCAAAATGTGTAAAAAATGGCCTGTGAAATCCGAAAGGTGCTCTTTGGAATGTGTGCCCCTTTGCCCACCTAGGCGGCAAAAAAGTGACACACATCTGGTATCACCGTACTCAGGAGAAGTTGGGGAATGTGTTTTGGGGTGTCATTTTACATATACCCATGCTGGGTGAGAGAAATATCTTGGCAAAAGACAACTTTTCCCATTTTTTTATACAAAGTTGGCATTTGACCAAGATATTTATCTCACCCAGCATGGGTATATGTAAAATGACACCCCAAAAAACATTGCCCAACTTCTCCTGAGTACGGCGATACCAGATGTGTGACACTTTTTTGCAGCCTAGGTGGGCAAAGGGGCCCACATTCCAAAGAGCACCTTTAGGATTTCACCGGCCATTTTTTACAGATTTTGATTTCAAACTACTTCGCACACATTAGGGCCCCTAAATTGCCAGGGCAGTATAACTACCCCACAAGTGAACCCATTTTGGAAAGAAGACACCCCAAGGTATTCCGTGAGGGGCATGGCGAGTTCCTGGAATTTTTTATTTTTTGTCACAAGTTAGCGGAAAATGATGATTTTTTATTTATTTTTTTCTTACAAAATCATCATTTTCCGCTAACTTGTGACAAAAAATAAAAAATTATAGGAACTCGCCATGCCCCTCACGGAATACCTTGGGGTGTCTTCTTTCCAAAATGGGGTCACTTGTGGGGTAGTTATACTGTCCTGGCAATTTAGGGGCCCTAATGTGTGGTAAGTAGTTTGAAATCAAAATGTGTAAAAAATTACCTGTGAAATCCGAAAGGTGCTCTTTGGAATGTGTGCCCCTTTGCCCACCTAGGCGGCAAAAAAGTGACACACATCTGGTATTGCCGTACTCAGGAGAAGTTGGGGAATGTGTTTTGGGGTGTCATTTTACATATACCCATGCTGGGTGAGAGAAATATCTCTGCAAAAGACAACTTTTCCCATTTTTTTAAACAAAGTTGGCATTTGACCAAGATATTTCTCTCACCCAGCATGGGTATATGTAAAATGACACCCCAAAACACATTGCCCAACTTCACCCGAGTACGGCGATACCAGATGTGTGACACTTTTTTGCAGGCTAGATGCGCAAAGGGGCCCAAATTCCTTTTAGGGGGGCATTTTTAGACATTTGGATCCCAGACTTCTTCTCACGGTTTCAGGCCCCTAAAATGCCAGGGCAGTATAAATACCCCACATGTGACCCCACTTTGGAAAGAAGACACCCCAAGGTATTCAATGAGGGGTCTGGCGAGTTCATAGAATTATTATTTTTTTGCATAAGTTAGCGGAAATTGATTTTTTTTTGTTTTTTTCTCACAAAGTCTCACTTTCCGCTAACTTAGGACAAAAATTTCAATCTTTCATGGACTCAATATGCCCCTCACGGAATACCTTGGGGTGTCTTCTTTCCGAAATGGGGTCACATGTGGGGTATTTATACTGCCCTGGCTTTTTAGGGGCCCTAAAGCGTGAGAAGAAGTCTGGAATATAAATGTCTAAAAATGTTACGCATTTGGATTCCGTGAGGGGTATGGTGAGTTCATGTGAGATTTTATTTTTTGACACAAGTTAGTGGAATATGAGACTTTGTAAGAAAAAAATAAATAAAAATATTTCCGCTAACTTGGGCCAAAGAAAATTCTGAATGGAGCCTTACAGGGGGGGGGGGGGGGGTGATCAATGACAGGGGGGTGATCAGGGAGTGTATATGGGGTGATCACCCTCTGTCATTGATCACCCCTCTGAAAGGCTCCATTCAGACGTCCATATGTTTTTTACGGATCCACGGATACATAGATCGGAACCGCAAAACACATACGGACGTATGAATGGAGCCTTACATGGGGGTAATCAATGACAGGGGGGTGATCAGAGAGTGTATATGGGGTGATCACCCCCCTGTCATTGATCACCCCCCTGTAAGGCTCCATTCAGACGTCCGTATGCGTTTTGCGGATCCGATCCATGGATGCGTGGATCCGTAAAACACATGCAGACGTCTGAATGGAGCCTTACAGGGGGGTGATCAATGACAGGGGGGTGATCAATGACAGGGGGTGATCAGGGAGTGTATATGAGGTGATCACCCCCCCTGTCACTGATCACCCCCCTGTAAGGCTCCATTCAGACGTCCGTATGCGTTTTGCGGATCCGATCCATGGATGCGTGGATCCGTAAAACACATGCAGACATCTGAATGGAGCCTTACAGGGGGGTGATCAATGACAGGGGGGTGATCAATGACAGGGGGTGATCAGGGAGTGTATATGAGGTGATCACCCCCCTGTCACTGATCACCCCCATGTAAGGATCCATTCAGACGTCCGTATGCGTTTTGCGGATCCGATCCATGGATGCGTGAATCCGTAAAACACATGCAGACGTCTGAATGGAGCCTTACAGGGGGGTGATCAATGACAGGGGGGTGATCAATGACAGGGGGGTGATCAGGAAGTCTATATGGGGTGATCACCCCCCTGTCACTGATCACCCCCCTGTAAGGCTCCATTCAGACGTCCGTATGTGTTTAGCGGATCCGATCCATGTATCCGTGGATCCGTAAAAATCATACGGACGTCTGAATGGAGCCTTACAGGGGGGTGATCAATGACGGAGGTGATCAGGGAGTCTATATGGGTGATCACTCCTCTGTCATTGATCATTCCCCTGTAAGGCTCCATTCAGACGTCCGCATGTGTTTTGCGGATCCGATCCATGTATCAGTGGATCCGTAAAAATCATACGGACGTCTGAATGGAGCCTTACAGTGGGGTGATCAATGACAGGGGGGTGATCAATGACAGGGAAGTGATCAGGAAGTCTATATGCGTGATCACCCCCTTGTCATTGATCACCCCCCTGTAAGGCTCCATTCAGACGTCCGTATGCGTTTTGCGGATCCGATCCATGGATGCATGGATCCGTAAAACACATACGGGCGTCTGAATGGAGCCTTACAGGGGGGTGATCAATGACAGGGGGGTGATCAATGACAGGGGGGTGATCAGGAAGTCTATATGGGGTGATCACCCCCCTGTCACTGATCACCCCCCTGTAAGGCTCCATTCAGACGTCCGTATGCGTTTTGCGGATCCGATCCATGTATCCGTGGATCCGTAAAAATCATACGGACCTCTGAATGGAGCCTTACAGGGGGGTGATCAATGACAGGGGGGTGATCAGGGAGTCTATATGGGCTGATCAGTGGTTTATAAAGGGTTAATAAGTGACAGGGGGGGGTGTAGTGTAGTGTAGTGGTGTTTGGTGCTACTTTACTGAGCTGCCTGTGTCCTCTGGTGGTCGATCCAAACAAAAGGGACCACCAGAGGACCAGGTAGCAGGTATATTAGACGCTGTTATCAAAACAGCGTCTAATATACCTGTTAGGGGTTAAAAAAATCACATCTCCAGCCTGCCAGCGAGCGATCGCCGCTGGCAGGCTGGAGATCCACTAGCTTACCTTCCGTTCCTGTGAACGCGCGCGCCTGTGTGCGCGCGTTCACAGGAAATCTCGGCTCACGCGAGATGACGCCTATTGGCGTTAGCGTAGCCTAGGAGCGCCGCAGAGATGACGCCTTTCGGCGTTAGCGTAGCGGTAAGTGGTTAAATGTTACCATGTTTTTATTGAACACACCATGTAAACATTCACAGTTCAGGTGGAAAAAGTATGTGAACCCTTGGATTTAATAACTGGTTGAACCTCCTTTGGCAGCAATAACTTCAACCAAACGTTTCCTGTAGTTGCAGATGAGACGTGCACAACGGTCAGGAGTAATTCTTGACCATTCTTCTTTTTCAGTTCAGCAATATTCTTGGGATGTCTGGTGTGAATCGCTTTCTAGAGGTCATGCCACAGCATCTCAATCGGGTTGAGGTCAGGACTCTGACTGGGCCACTCCAGAAGGTGCATTTTCTTCTGTTTAAACCATTATTTTGTTGATTTACTTCTATGCTTTGGGTCATTGTCCTGTTGCAACACCCATCTTCTGTTGAGCTTCTGCTGGTGGACAGATGGCCTTAAGTTCTCCTGCAAAATGTCTTGATAAACTTGGGAATTCATTTTTCCTTCGATGACAGCAATCCGTCCAGGCCCTGACACAGCAAAGCAGCCCCAAACCATGATGCCCCCACCACCATACTTCACAGTTGGGATGAGGTTTTGATGTTGGTGTGCTGTGCCTCTTTTTCTCCACACATAGTGTTGTTTGTTTCTTCCAAACAACTCAACTTTGGTTTCATCTGTCCACAGAATATTTTGCCAGTACTGCTGTGGAACATCCAGGTGCTCTTGTGCAAACTGTAAACGTGCAGCAATGGTTTTTTTGGACAGCAGTGGCTTCCTCTGTGGCATCCTCCCATGAAATCCATTCTTGTTTAGTGTTTTACATATCGTAGATTCGCTAACAGGGATGTTAGCATATGCCAGTGAATTTTGTAAGTCTTTAGCTGACACTCTAGGATTCTTCTTCAGTCATCTTTACAGGACGGCCACTCCTAGGGAGAGTAGCAGCAGTGCTGAACTTTTTCCATTTATAGACAATTTGTCTTACAGTGGACTGATGACCAGCAAGGCTTTTGGAGATACTTTTATAACCCTTTCCAGCTTTATGCAAGTCAACAATTCTTAATCGTAGGTCTTCTGAGAGCTTTTATTTTGCGAGGCATCATTCACATCAGGCCATGCTTCTTGTGAAAAGCAAACCCAGAACTGGTGTATGATTTTTATAGGGCAGGGCAGCTGTAACCAACACCTCCAATCTCATCTCATTGATTAGACTCCAGTTGGCTGACACCTCACTCCAATTAGCTCTTGGAGATGTCATTAGTCTAGGGGTTCACATACTTTTTCCACCTGCACTGTGAATGTTTACATGGTGTGTGCAATAAAAACATGTTAACATTTAATTCTTTGTGTGTTATTAGTTTAAGCAGACTGTGATTGTCTATTGTTGTGACTTAGATGAAGATCAGATCACAATTTATGACCAATATGTGCAAAAATCCAAATCATTCCAAAGGGTTCACATACTTTTTCTTGCAACTGTATATATATATTGCTGCCCATCAGATTTTCAGTGCTATATTTTTTTTTGTTCAGAACTCGGAAAACCCCTTTAAGTCAATATCTGGTCACAAAAAGCCTGTCTCCCATGTAGAAGGAGATAAAAAGTGGGATCATGATCTCAATCTATTCTTCTATAGGTTTGATCACACAGCTGCTCCTCCCACCCTATCATGCCATTCTATCCAATCTCCCACACTAACCTTGACGTCGCCTCCTGCCGTTAGCTCTCGCCTCCAAATCAGTCAATCTAGCAATCAGTCATATCAGTTACAGTCTGATCTTTACAAGTGCCCAGGAAATAAGTGAACTTGGGAGGATCAAAGCAGGGTAGGCCGCAGGGCAGATGACATCAGTGCCAGGTTATTTAAGACCTGTGGTGATCAGCTGTGTGGAATTATTACAGATATGTTCAATATGAGTCTGAAGGTGGGAAAGGTACCACAACTATAGAAATCATGTTGTGTGGTACCAGTTCCGAAGACACCTCATCCGATGGACCTCAATAGCTAGAGACTGAAGGCATTAACATCTCACTTGATGATGGTCTTGGAGAAATTGATTGTCACACATCTCAGCCCTCTGAGCTCATCCATGGACCCCCTTCAATTTGCTTATCGGATTGGCATGGGGAAGGGGATGCCATCATCCACCTTCTTGTCATGCCCTGCTTAGGTTATGTGCGGAGGTCTGCCAGGTTAGCAGCATGTGTGTAGTTTTTTTGGGGGGGATTTGGAGTTTTTGGAGTTGAGCTGTATCCGCCTCCCTTCAGGTGCACTGGGTGGGGTTGTTTGTATGAGTTTAAATTATGCCCCTTCCCAGTGTCCTGTGCTGGTTATAGCTTCTATCTTGCTCAGAGGAAGGAAGGAAGGATTTGCTGTTTCTGCTCAGTAACAAGATTAGTTGATTTTGTTTTCTTTTTGTGTTCTGTCTAGGCTGTTAGAGAGATGCCTGCCCCCTCCATGTCCTGAGGAAGCAGGCTGTCTCTATCCCCCTTTCACCATCTTAGGGATTTTAGGGAATCTTCAGCCTTAGACACGGGGGCACGTTTATTCCCATCTTTAGGGTCTGAACGTGGGCACAGAAGTCTAGGGAGAGCTGGTAGGGATTAGTCAGGAGGTGACCTTTATCCCCAGCTTCTGGCCTAGACACTTGTTTTGTGGTTTTCTGTTTGTCTATTGTATCTTGTATCATGTCCAGTGTGAAATTATAACCCGCCAAAACCTAGACTGCCATTTCTCAGCAGCTTTGAGATGGAGTCAATTGATTTGTTGGTTGATCGCATGCAGGAATTAACTTGGGAGGTAGCTGATGCAGTTACATTTTGTGAGAATTTTCTGCTTCATAGCTCCGCTGGTGGGAGTTAGTCCAGCCTTGAACCTAAGGTTGCTCTCCCTGATCGGTTTTCAGGGGGTGTGGATGACTTTATCCGCTTTAGGGAGTCATGCAAGCTGTATTTTCAGCTGCGGCCATCTTCATCTGGTGATGACTAGGGATGAGCGAACTCGAACTGTATAGTTCGGGTTCGTACCGAATTTTGGGGTGTCCGTGACACGGACCCGAACCCGGACATTTTCGTAAAAGTCCGGGTTCGGGTTCGGTGTTCGTCGCTTTCTTGGCGCTTTTGTGACGCTTTCTTGGCGCTTTTTGAAAGGCTGCAAAGCAGCCAATCAACAAGCGTCATACTACTTGCCCCAAGAGGCCATCACAGCCATGCCTACTATTGGCATGGCTGTGATTGGCCAGAGCACCATGTGACCCAGCCTCTATTTAAGCTGGAGTCACATAGCGCCGCCCGTCACTCTGCTCTGATTAGCGTAGGGAGAGGTTGCGGCTGCGACAGTAGGGCGAGATTAGGCAGATTAACTCCTCCAAAGGACTTGATTAACTGATCGATCTGCAGCTGTGGATCATTGAGCTGCTGATCCTCAATTGCTCACTGTTTTTAGGCTGCACAGACCGTTTGTCAGTCATCATTTTTCTGGGGTGATCGGCGGCCATTTTGTGTCTTGTGGTGCGCCAGCACAAGCTGCGACCAAGTGCATTTAACCCTCAATGGTGTGGTTGTTTTTTGGCTAAAGCCTACATCAGGGTGAAGCTGTCACACCAAGTGCATTTAACCAGCAATAGTCTGTTCATTTTTTGGCCATATACAAAATCAGGGGCAAGCTGCGCCTGTCACCAAGTGCATTTAACCCTCAATGGTGTGGTTGTTTTTTGGCTAAAGCCTACATCAGGGTGAAGCTGTCACACCAAGTGCATTTAACCAGCAATAGTCTGTTCATTTTTTGGCCATATACAAAATCAGGGGCAAGCTGCGCCTGTCACCAAGTGCATTTAACCCTCAATGGTGTGGTTGTTTTTTGGCTAAAGCCTACATCAGGGTGAAGCTGTCACACCAAGTGCATTTAACCAGCAATAGTCTGTTCATTTTTTGGCCATATACAAAATCAGGGGCAAGCTGCGCCTGTCACCAAGTGCATTTAACCCTCAATGGTGTGGTTGTTTTTTGGCTAAAGCCTACATCAGGGTGAAGCTGTCACACCAAGTGCATTTAACCAGCAATAGTCTGTTCATTTTTTGGCCATATCCCAGTCTAATTCTGTCACTAAATCCATACCGGTCACCCAGCGCCTAAATACTAGGCCTCAAATTTATATCCAGCTAAATCTGTCCCTAGTGCTGTAGCTGGGCGAGTTATTTAGTGTCCGTTCAAGCACATTTCTTGTTCTGGGTTGAAATACAATTCCCAATTTAGCAATTTCATAATTTAGTGGTTCCTGCTATATCAGAGCTCTTTGAAATCTATCCCAAAAAGGGTATATAATATTGAAGGTGCACATAGGGTCATTCAGAGTAACTTCACACACACCCGCTACTGTGTATTTCCAAGTCTAATTCTGTCACTAAATCCATACCGGTGACCCAGCGCCTAAATACTAGGCCTCAAATTTAATTCCCTCTAAATCTCTCGTTACCCACCGCTGTACTGTTGTTGCTGGGCAAGATATTTAGTGTCCGTCAAAGCACATTTTTTGTTCTGGGTTGAAGTACAATTCCCAATTTAGCAATTTCATAATTTAGTGGTTTCTGCTATATCAGAGCTATTTGAAATCTATCCCAAAAAGGGTATATAATATTGAAGGTGCACATAGGGTCATTCAGAATAACTTCACACACACCCGCTACTGTGTATTTCCAAGTCTAATTCTGTCACTAAACCCATACCTGTCACCCAGCGCCTAAATACTAGGCCTCAAATTTAAATCCCTCTAAATCTCTCGTTACCGTTGTCCTGTTGTAGCTGGGAAAGTTATTTAGTGCCCGTCAAAGCACATTTTTTGTTCTGGGTTGAAGTACAATTCCCAATTTAGCAATTTCATAATTTAGTGGTTCCTGCTATATCAGAGCTATTTGAAATCTATCCCAAAAAGGGTATATAATATTGAAGGTGCACATAGGGTCATTCAGAATAACTTCACACACACCCGCTACTGTGTATTTCCAAGTCTAATTCTGTCACTAAATCCATACCGGTGACCCAGCGCCTAAATACTAGGCCTCAAATTTAATTCCCTCTAAATCTCTCGTTACCCACCGCTGTACTGTTGTTGCTGGGCAAGATATTTAGTGTCCGTCAAAGCACATTTTTTGTTCTGGGTTGAAGTACAATTCCCAATTTAGCAATTTCATAATTTAGTGGTTTCTGCTATATCAGAGCTATTTGAAATCTATCCCTAAAAGGGTATATAATATTGAAGGTGCACATAGGGTCATTCAGAATAACTTCACACACACCCGCTACTGTGTATTTCCAAGTCTAATTCTGTCACTAAATCCATACCGGTGACCCAGCGCCTAAATACTAGGCCTCAAATTTAATTCCCTCTAAATCTCTCGTTACCCACCGCTGTACTGTTGTTGCTGGGCAAGATATTTAGTGTCCGTCAAAGCACATTTTTTGTTCTGGGTTGAAGTACAATTCCCAATTTAGCAATTTCATAATTTAGTGGTTTCTGCTATATCAGAGCTATTTGAAATCTATCCCTAAAAGGGTATATAATATTCAAGGTGCACATTGGGTCATTCAGAATAACTTCACACACACACGCTTCTGTGCATTTCCAAGTCTAATTCTGTCACTAAATCCATACCGGTCACCCAGCGCCTAAATACTAGGCCTCAAATTTATATCCAGCTAAATCTGTCCTTAGTGCTGTAGCTGGGCGAGTTATTTAGTGTCCGTTCAAGCACATTTCTTGTTCTGGGTTGAAATACAATTCCCAATTTAGCAATTTCATAATTTAGTGGTTTCTGCTATATCAGAGCTATTTGAAATCTATCCCTAAAAGGGTATATAATATTCAAGGTGCACATTGGGTCATTCAGAATAACTTCACACACACCCGCTACTGTGTATTTCCAAGTCTAATTCTGTTACTAAACCCATACCTGTCACCCAGCGCCTAAATACTAGGCCTCAAATTCATATCCAGCTAAATCTGTCGTTAGTGCTGTAGCTGGGCGAGTTATTTAGTGTCCGTTCAAGCACATTTCTTGTTCTGGGTTGAAATACAATTCCCAATTTAGCAATTTCATAATTTAGTGGTTTCTGCTATATCAGAGCTATTTGAAATCTATCCCTAAAAGGGTATATAATATTCAAGGTGCACATAGGGTCATTCAGAATAACTTCACACACACGCTACTGTGCATTTCCAAGTCTAATTCTGTCACTAAATCCATACCGGTCACCCAGCGCCTAAATACTAGGCCTCAAACGCAGCCGCCTGTCTACAGCCAATGTGGACAAGCTGACGTTCATAAAAATGAACCAGGCATGGATCCCACAGGATCTGTCCGTCCCTTGTCCAGATTAGACATTAACTACCTCCCCTTAACCATATATTATTGGACTCCAGGGCACTTCCTCATTCAATCCTATTTTTATTTTCATTTTACCATTATATTGCGAGGCTACCCAAAGTTGAATGAACCTCTCCTCTGTCTGGGTGCCGGGGCCTAAATATATGCCAATGGACTGTTCCAATGTTGGGTGATGTGAAGCCTGATTCTCTGCTATGACATGCAGACTGATTCTCTGCTGACATGAAGCCAGATCCTCTGTTACGGGACCTCTCTCCTCTGCCTGTGTGCTGGGCCTAAATTTATGAAAATGGACTCTTACAGTGGTGGGTGACGTGAAGCCTGATTCTCTGCTATGATATGAAGACTGATTCTCTGCTGACATGAAGCCAGATTGTCTGTTACGGGACCTCTCTCCTCTGCCTGGGTGCTGGGCCTAAATATATGCCAATGGACTGTTGCAGTGGTGGCTGACGTGAAGCCTCATTCTCTGCTATGACATGCAGACTGATTCTCTGCTGACATGAAGCCAGATTGTCTGTTACGGGACCTCTCTCCTCTGCCTTGCCTGGGTGCTGGGTAGTGTTGAGCGCGAATATTCGAAAAGCAAATTTTTTTCGCGAATATCGCAACTTCGCGATTTCGCGAATATTTCGAATATAGTGCTATATATTCGTAAAAACGAATATTCGTTTTTTGTTTTTTCCCCCCCCCACAAAATTACAGTACACATATAATTGATTGTTTCCCAAAGGTCCAACAGCTCAGATCTTACTCACATTGCCTAGAAAGTGATTGAGGCGCGAATCTTCGTAAGGCGATTTTATTAGCGCACATGCGAATATCGGCACGTCCCAGAACAGAGGCAAAGGGCTTTGCATTCATACATTAGTGAATTGAGTTGCGAATCTTCGTAAGGCGATTTTATTAGCGCACATGCGAATATCTACACTTGTCCCAGAACAGAGGCAAAGGGCTTTGCATTCATACATTAGTGATTGAATTGAGCTGCGAATCTTCGTAAGGCGATTTTATTAACGCAAATGCAAATATCTACACTTGTCCCCAGAACAGAGAGGCAAAGGCCTGTGCATTCATATAGTATAGCACCATATTCGCGAATACGTAGAACTTCGTAAAATTTGATTAACGAAAATTCGTATTTTTTATTTTACTTTCCACCTTACAGATTACATTGATCTGTACTCTGTCAACTACTGTCATCACCCCCCACTGTATCTCGATTGATTCCCAAAAGTCTCACATTCCCTAGAAAGTGATTGAGGTGCGAATCTTCGTAAGGCGATTTTATTAGCGCACATGCGAATATCTACACTTGTCCCAGAACAGAGGCAAAGGGCATTGCATTCATACATTAGTGATTGAATTGAGTTGCGAATCTTCGTAAGGCGATTTCATTAGCGCACATGTGAATTTTGCATAGCATATGTATTATGCGATGCGAAAATTCGAATTATCGCATATGCGAAATAATAACGAATTTGAATAATCGCGAATATTTTACGAATATTCTTTCGAATATTCACAAAATTTCGCGAATTCGAATATGGGACATGCCGCTCAACACTAGTGCTGGGCCTAAATTTATGACAATGGACTGTTGCAGTGGTGGGTGACGTGAAGCCTGATTCTCTGCTATGACATGCAGACTGATTCTCTGCTGACATGAAGCCAGATTGTCTGTTACGGGACCTCTCTCCTCTGCCTGGGTGCTGGGCCTAAATATATGCCAATGGACTGTTGCAGTGGTGGCTGACGTGAAGCCTCATTCTCTGCTATGACATGCAGACTAATTCTCTGCTGACATGAAGACAGATTCTCTGTTACGGGACCTCTCTCCTCTGCCTGGGTGCCGGGGCCTAAATATCTGAGAATGGACTGTTCCAGTGGTGGGTGACGGGAAGCCAGATTCTCTGCTATGGAACCTCTCTCCAATTGATTTTGGTTAATTTTTATTTATTTAATTTTTATTTTTATTCATTTCCCTATCCACATTTGTTTGCAGGGGATTTACCTACATGTTGCTGCCTTTTGCAGCCCTCTAGCTCTTTCCTGGGCTGTTTTACAGCCTTTTTAGTGCCGAAAAGTTCGGGTCCCCATTGACTTCAATGGGGTTCGGGTTCGGGACGAAGTTCGGATCGGGTTCGGATCCCGAACCCGAACATTTCCGGGATGTTCGGCCGAACTTCTCGAACCCGAACATCCAGGTGTTCGCTCAACTCTAGTGATGACAGTCAGAGAGTAGGGATAATCATTTCCCTGCTAAAAGGGGACAAGCAGTCCTAGGCCTTTTCTCTGCTGACCGGTTCTCATGTCCTCCGGTCGGTGGATGAATTTTTTATGCCTTGGGATTAATTTATGATGACTCAGATCGGGTCTCGATGGTGGAATCTAAGTTGCGTACTTTATTTTAAGGAGAACATACTGCAGAGGCGTATTGTATTGAGTTTAGGAGATGGGCTATGGAGTCTGAGTGGAATTACCCCTGCACTTAGTAGTCAGTTTTTTCAGGGGTTTTCTGAGAGATTGAAAGATGCCCTCACTTTTCATGAGTATCCGGATACATTGGAGAATGCTATGTCTTTGGCAGTGCGTTTAGATAGATGCATTAGAGAGAGGTGTAAGGTCCCCTCCGTGCGAGGGATCCCTTCTGTGAGTGGTTTCGTCTCACCAGCTCCCCAGGGTAATATGACATGTAATTCTGGGGTAGGGGAGGAACCCATGCAGCTGGGTCAGGTGTCATTCCGTTCTGGTAATGGGAACTTTAGGAGGTTGAATAAGCTATGTTATTACTGTGGAGAAAGTGGTCATTTTGTTTATGCTTGTCCTTTTGTTAAACCGCATGTTGATGATAAAGAACCACAAAGAGGTTTACATAAAGAGAAAAAAATATATCCCTGACTCTTGGTAGTGTGAATGGCGTGCCGGAGCAAGCAAGTATGCGATCTTCCTGCAATACTCGTTTTCTCCTTTCAGTTATGGTGGTGCTAGACTCAAGAAAATTTAATTTTGGAGTATTCATTGATTGTGGTGCTGGGGTAAACCTTATTGATTATCTTCTTCTTCACAATGTGGGCCTAAGTACTTGCACCTTAGAAAGATAGATTCCGATGTTCGCAATCGATTCTTCCCCTCTTTCTCAAAGGAGTCTCACTCATATTGCTCATGGTATTCAGTTAAGGCTGGGTGATTCACATGATGAGATCATTTCTTGTTTTGTCATGAAGGACTTGCCCGCTCATATGGTCTTAGGTTTACCCTGGTTGACAAAACATAACCCAACAATAGATGGGAGGCAAGGCAGATCATTGGTTGGAGTGAATTTTGTTCAGACAATTGTCTTGGTGCATCTATCTCAGGGGTGTCTACTATGGTTTTACCTCAGTATCTCTCAGATTTTGTGAATGTATTTTCGGAGGGTGGGGCTCAGGAATTGCCTCCTCATCGTGAATATGATTGTCCGGTTAATCTCATCCCAGGGGCAGGGTTGCAAAAAAGATTTATTGGACCTTACAAAATATCTGCGGTGGTCAATCCAGTAGCGTTTTGTCTGGATCTTCCCCAGATCTGGCGGATCCATGATGTGTTCCACAGGTCTTTACTGAAGAAATATGTGAAATCGCTGGAACCATCGCCATTGCCTCCCCCCCTTTTCTGTTTGATGGAAATTTAGAGTTCAAGATCTCTAGGGTTCTCGACTCACGTGTTTTTCGGGGTTCCCTTCAGTACATGATACACTGGAGGGGATACGGCCCCGAGGAGTGGATGTGGGTTCTGGCTGTGGACGTTAGAGCCAGCCGACTGGTGAGGGCTTTTCACAGGGCCCACCCGTATAAAGTTGGGCAGTAGGTATTAGTCTGGAGGTAGCCTTTATCCCCAGCTTCTGGCCTAGACACTTGTTTTGTAGTTTTCTGTTTGTCTATTGTATCTTGTATCCTGTCCGGCGTGACACTTCTACAATGAGCGCTTTCTCACCTGGAGAAACCAGGGAACACTGTGAGAATAGTGTTCTTTGATTTCTCCAGTGCTTTCAATCCCATACAACCAGGGCTACTAAGAGACAAGCTACATCTTGTGGGAGCCCAGAACTGTGTGTCAGACATGGTGATCTGTAGTACAGGGGCACCTCAGGGTACAGGGAGTTCTTACACTTCCTTTCCTCTTCACACTGTACACTGCAGACTTCAGGTATAACTCATCTAGCTACTACTTACAGAAGTTCTCTGATGACTCAGCAGTAATAGGCCTTATCACAGACGAGGATGACATGGAATACAGAGAACTGTTCCAGGAAATTGTGGATTGGTGCCATCAGAACAACCTTAGGATCAATGCCAGGAAGACTAAGGAGATGGTTATAGACTTTCATAAGCACAAACACCCTCCTAAACCAGTGGACATCTGGGGGATGCACATTGAGATAGTCAACACTTATAAGTATCTGGATTTACTCCTCATAAATAAGCTGGACGGGGCAGATAACATGGACCACAGCAGGCTTTACCTGCTTAGGAGACTGAGAGCTTTTGGAGTGCCAAGGGCACTTCTCAGGGCCTTTTTCAACTCTGTGGTGGCATCAACCATCTTATTCAGAGTGGCCTGCTGGGGTAGCAGCATCTCAACCAGGGAGAGGAAGAGACCTGACAAACTGATTAGAAGGGCCAACTTCATCCTGGGGAGCACCCTATAACCAGTGCAGGTGGTAGGTGAGAGAAGGATACTATCCAAGTTACTACCAATAGCTCCCATCCCATGCATGAGACGTTGATAGCATTAACCAGTACCATAAGTGATCAACTGCTTCACCCCAAGTGTCAGCAGGAGCGCTATTGTAGCGCCACATTCTGTATAATTCCCAATGATAGCACATTGGAAATTCACGCCTTTCATTATACAATCACTTGCTGGTAATTTTGATATTTTCATAGATATTAAAAGCAACGTGAGAATCACTTAACCCCAGGTGTCATCAGGTTATACTGAATATTTTTTTCAAGTGCCTCTTTAATTAAGATTTGTCATTACTGCTCTGTGCGGCAAATAATCCTAGGCAAAATCTCTTTAAGATGTCTTCTATTCATTCTCAAGTCAGCACTTAAAATTTACATAGGCATTTTGCTGTCACAGCCAAGTGAAATCGACAGTGATTAGTTACCTGTGGATTTTTTATTTTCAGTAAATTGCATGCTATAATGAAATGTATTCTCATTGTAAACTGTAAATATATGGTAATGCCATGCAGATTGCAACAAAAGACATCTCCTTTTTTATTGTTTGACTGTATTGTGATACATTTTTTGAAACCACTTACAAAAGGGCAAACTTGCATTTGTATGAGGTGTTCAAAGCAAAGTCAGTATGTAAAAGGTTATAGAACTGTCAATGTAAATTACCTATAATGAGTGATATCTATAAAAAAGTTATTTACAGGCATACAGATGTTAATACACAATCTTTTAGTAGCATTGTGAGGCATATTTGTCCGAGAATCAAGTAGAATTAATGAAAAAGCTAGCTAAAATGCTAAAATATGCACATCCAAGAGGTAAAGGGCAAGCTCAGGCCATGTGCCCAATTTGGAGACCCAGAAGTTGCAGGGGCTGACCCCTGTCAGTCAGTTTGTGTAGGCGTGTGCAAACTTACTGCCCCACTATGTTGCACATCCCCGTGATGTTCACGATCCAATTTAATATCTGCTCTATCAACTTTCGATGTTCTTTTCTGCGCCTACCATGGTGATCACGTGTGGCGGGGAATCAGGGTTCCACGCCGGAGAGGAAGCGTGAGAAAGAGAGACCACATCCAAGGGAGGATTAATTTTTTCACATTTAAAATTATAGAGTTGAATTATGGGACAAATTATTAAAGCATAAATGTGTGACAACTTTTTAAAGTTTAAGCATTGAATGAAAGGATGTGGCGCACATTAATTACTGAAGAATTTATTAAATTTGATGTCAACTATGCAGAGCAGGGGTTTCTATCCGGCAAAATTTGAAAAATGTCACCTGACAATGTAATTGACGATTTTTTTAAAATTTATGTTCCTGTCATCTATGTAGAGGTGCCCCAGTGACATCCACCATCCATTTGGATATCTTCTCTATCAACTTTCGATGTTCTCTTCTGAGCCTACTATGTTGATTACGGTTATCGTCGAATCAGGGTTCCATGCGGAGCGTGAGAAAAAGAGACCAAATTTAAGGGAGATAAATTTATTTTTAAAAATTGTGATCGAGCGGAAATGTGGTAAAAGCTGTTAAATTGCAAATGTGGGACAAATTACAGAAGCCCAAATGTGGGCCAGAAGAGTAAAGCGGAATTATAAGAAAAATTATTGAGGTTAAAATTTTTGACAAATTACAGAAGCCCAAATGTGGCCCAGAAGAGTAAAGCGGAATTATGTGAAAAATTTTAGAGGCAAAAATTTTGACAAAAAGAAATTGTTTATTGTCACCCGAAAATGTTAAATAAAAATTATTCAAATTCATTAAGCTGTCAACTAGGTAGAGGAGGTGTATGTTACACCCAAAAATTGGTGAATTTCACCAGAAAATTTAATTGAATTTCATTTTTATTTTTAATGGTCTACTAGGTATAGCAGTGTTACACATCACACCCAAAAATTGGTGAATTTCATCGGAAAATGTAACTGACTATTTATTTTATTTTTTAACCTGTGTACTAGGTATAGCAGTGGTACTTCACACCCAAAAATGTTGAATTTCAACTAAAAATTGAACTGACAATTATTATTTTTTTTAACCTGTCTACTAGGTATAGCAGTGGTACTTCACACCCAAAAATTGTTGAATTTCAACTGAAAATGTAACTGACAAATTGTTTTTTATTTTTTGGTCTACTAGGTATAGCAGTGGTACTTTACACCCAAAAATTGGTGAATTTCCACAGAAAATGTAACTGACATTTTTTTTATTTTTTTTTAACCTGTCTACTAGGTATAGCAGTGGTACTTCACACCCAAAAATTGGTGAATTTCACCATAATATATAAGTGACAAAGTAGTGAAATGTCATAAAATAAAATACGTACAAATAAAAAAAAAATAGATTTGTAAGGTGGACTTCCATATGTAGTAGGATTTTGAGGAGGCAGTGGACGTATCAGTGGTGGAGGAGGACGAGGTAGCCAACACAGGTTTTTTGTTTTAATTTTATTTTTTAAAATTAGGGTACACTCCAAAAGAGTGTGAAATATCAAAAATACAACAATGAACAATTGTGCTACAGTACAACAATGGCTGGTTAGTTCCGGTATGCATGTCTATTCTGCACAAGGTACAGACAAGTCCTGTGGGATCCATGCCTGGTTCATTTTAATGAACGTGAGCTTGTCCAAATTGACTGTGGACAGGCGGCTGCGCTTGTCTGTGATGACGCCCCCTGCCGTGCTAAACATACATTCAGATAATACACTGGCTGCAGGGCAGTCCAGCACCTCCAAGGCGCAAACGGCAAGCTTAGGCAGGTGCCCAATTTGGAGACCCAGAAGTTGAAGGGGGCAAACCCCGTGTAGGCGTGTGCACACATACTGCTCCACCATGTTGGTAAAATGCTGCTTCCTACTAAGACGTTCTATATCAGCTGGTGGTGCTAGTTGTTGTGGCGTGCTGACAAAGCTTTTCCACATTTCGGCAATACTAACCCTGCCTCCTGAGGTGTTGGCGGTGCCCCAGCTACGTTGGCGACCTCTTCCTCTGACTTCGCCTTGTGCTTACATTGTGCCCCCGCTCAAGTGTGCCAGGCTGCCCAGGGGCAACAAAAGCTGTCCTTTGTGGGAAGTGTATTGTCTGTGTCCCCTGTATCCCCCCAGCCACGCACCAGTGATGGCCATGAGCTCGTCTGGGTGCCACACTGCTGTGAACATGGTTCCTCCTCCTCCTCCTCATCCTCCACCTCGCCATCCTCCAGAACTGTGCCCTGGGTGGCTAATTGAGCAGGAACCCACACTCGGAGCCACTTGTGAATGACTGGCTGGAAACCCTACAAAATGATCCCTCTTCCTCCTCCTCCTCCTCCTCCTGTGCCACATCCTCGTCCATCATCGCCAGGAGCGTTTTTTTCAAGGACGCAAAGAAGTGGGATAGTTACGCTGAGAATGGCGTTATCGGCACTGGCCATGTTGGTGGAGTACTCGAAACAGCGCAACAAGGAACACAGGTTTCGCATGGAGGCCCAGTCATTGGTGGTGAAGTGGTGCTGTTCCGCCGAGCGACTCACCCGTGCGTGCTGTAGCTGAAACTCCACTATCGCCTGCTGCTGCTCGCACAGTCTGGCCAGCATATGAAAGGTGGAGTTCCACCTTGTGGGCACGTTGCATATGAGGCAGTGAGCGGGAAGGCCGCCAGGCGAGCAGCAGCAGGGTGAGAACGCCGAAAGCCCGCACAGACGGCCCGCACTTTATGCAGCAGCTCTGACATATTGGGGTAATTTTTAAGGAATCTCTGCACCACCAAATTTAGCACATGCACCAGTCAAGGGATGTGCGTCAAACCGGCTAGTCCCAGAGCTGCTACGAGATATCGCCCATTATCGCACACAGCTCCTGTGTGGTGTGGGGTTTGTCCCCCAAACAGATACGTTTTAAAACTGCCTGCTGTCGTGAAGGTGTTACGCTGAATGGGTGAGGAGCTGGTAGAGGATGAGGAAGCAGAGTTGGAGGAGGAAGCAACAGGAGGCAAACTGAAGCACCCTACAATCCTCGGTGGTGGAAGGACATCTGCCTCTGGCCCAGCCGCCACTGCATTTACCCAGTGTGCTGTTATGGAGATGTAACGACCCTAACTGTGAATACTGGTCCATGTATCTGTAGTGAGGTGCACCTTGCTACGGATGGTGTTGCGCAGTGCACATCTGATTTTGTCCCCCAC
Source organism: Bufo gargarizans (assembly GCF_014858855.1). Taxonomy (NCBI): domain Eukaryota; kingdom Metazoa; phylum Chordata; class Amphibia; order Anura; family Bufonidae; genus Bufo; species Bufo gargarizans. The sequence goes on from NC_058084.1 coordinate 304,038,555, forward strand.
TTGGTTGTGCAGGGAAGGGATGGCTCGCCTGGAAAAGTAGTGGCGGCTGGGCGCGACTTACTGTGGGACAGCCACTACCATAAGGCTTTTAAAACTCTCTGTCTCTACCAAACGGAATAACAGCATTTCAAAGGCCAGTAATATTGAAATGCTGGCATTCGGGGCCAGGGATCGTGGGTGGGAAGGGGTACTTCCTCTTTTGCTCCAGTGTTTGGGAGATGGACAGCTGAACTCTTCCGTGGGACATTGTGAAGATGCTTGGTTACCCAGGTGGTGGTGTTGCTGGCAGATCCTCTGTTTTCGGGGTGGCAGGTGCCACTGTTACTTTAGAGGTGGATGAAGAGACCGAGACTGCAGCAGAAGAGGAAGCAGGAGGAGCCAGAGACCTTTCTTGGTTTTTGAGGTGTCTGCTTCACTGCAGCTCGTGCTTTGCACTTAGATGCCTGGTCATGAAGGTTGTGCTTAGGATGAGAACTTTTATGCCTCGCTTTAGGTTCTGATTGCACAGCATGCAAACCACTCGTGTCTTGTTGTCAGCACATTGTCTGAAGAACTGCCATGCCAGGAAACTCCTTGGAGCTGGCTTTGGTGTGCCCAGACCCTTGCTGCATTGGGCAGTAGCAGGCGTACTGTCTAAAGGACGGCCGCTCTGCTTTTGCAACCTGCTACCTCTACTGCTGTGCTGGTGGCTCTGTGCGACCACCGCCTATTCCTTCGATCTACACAGATCCCTCGCATGACCGTTATTCCATGTGGGGTCGAGGACTTCAGCGTCCTCCACATCATCTTTAACTATAAATATAGATGACCTCACAGCACATGTCGACATTTAGTAATTTAGCAAGCTAACAGGTGGTCCAACCGGACCCATATACGTCTGTTAATCCTGTGCTGTTGATTATATCTAAAACCTTACTTTTATTTGTCATTTACTTTTTAATTCTTCATTTTTAGGAACTAACTGTACACAAACAGATTAAAACTATCAGTATGTGTGGTTCGCACCATCTTTTTTAATATAACAGTATTATTGCTGTTAACTTCACAGCAAGTGTTTGATGCCAATATTGGTTTCAGCCTAAATTTGTTTTGAAAGTATCCTCCTCTTATCGCCTATACTAGCTGTATATTAACTCCTGTTACGGAGCTCCCTAGCTACCACTGAGCCTACAAACACACACACTCATTCGCCCTGCATCCCGACACGTTTCGCTGGACACCCAGCGTCTTCAGGGGATCGTGCAGGTATGTCGGGCGAAACATGTTAGGATGCAGGGAGTATGAGTGTGCGTGTTTTTAGGCTCAGTGGTAGTGAGGGAGCTCCCTAACAGGATTTAATATACAGCTAGTATAGGCGATAATAGGGGGATACTTTCAAAACAATTGGAGGCTGAAACCAATATTGGCATCAAATACTTGCTGTGAAGTAAAGCAATAATACTGTTATATTAAAAAAGACTGAGCAACACACAACTACTGATAGTTTTAATTTGTTTGTGAACAGTTAGTTAATAAAGATTTTAAAAGTAAATAACAAATAAAAGTAAAGTTTGTAGATGGCCCTGGGAAATCATGCTAGCAGAGTCATCAAAAAGTAGAAGAGACTGCTGCATGACTTGGGGCTCAGACTGCTTGGCTGATTTGCAACGGGGTGAGGTGAAAGACTGATGGACATCGGCTGCAGGTGCCAACTCTGATCTTTCAGCAGGAGACTGGGTGGGAGACAATGTGAAAGAACTGGAGGCATTGTCAGCAACCCAATCTACTGTACTTGTTCAGGCATCACCATTCAAAGAGCCGCATTAGGCCCGACCAAATAACGCTGAAGGTTCTGTCGCCTACTCGCACCTGAGAAAGGTGCTTCACTTGTGTGTGTAGCTGGCACAGATAGAATCTGCCTGCAACAGGAGCTCCATCAACATCACCATGACCGGGGGCCACGTCCCTTATTCACCGCTCTTATCATTCTCTGCTAATTTAGTACTTGGCCCAAAATGGGTGTTTTGTTTTTTGTAACAGAATAGAACACCAGTATCTAACACGTGTATTTCACACTGACAGATGCTGCCAAGACCGCAAATGTAGTATTTTGCCCAAAATGGGTGTTTTTTTTATAACAGAACAACAGTATCAAACACGTGTATTTCACACTGACAGATGCAGCAAAGGCTGCAAAATTATTATTTGTGCCAAAATTTGTGTTTTTTTTAAACCAAGAATATTATTGCAGTATTTCAAGCTTGTATCTCACATTGACAAATGCAACAAAGGCCGCAAATTTCGTATTTTGACCAAAATGGGTGTTTTTTAAATAAGAGAAAAAAACAACAGTATCTAACGCGTGTATTTCACACTGACAGATGCAGCAAAGGCTGCAAAATTATTATTTTGGCCAAAATTGGTGTTTTTTTTTAACCACTTCAGCCCCGCTAGGTGAAACCCCCTTCATGACCAGAGCACTTTTTACACTTCGGCACTACACTACTTTCACCGTTTATCGCTCGGTCATGCAACTTACCATACAAATGAATTTTACCTCCTTTTCTACTCACTAATAGAGCTTTCATTTGGTGGTATTTCATTGCTGCTGGCATTTTTACTTTTTTTTGTTATTAATTAAAATGTAACGATTTTTTTGCAAAAAAATGATATTTTTCACTTTCAGCTGTAAAATTTTGCAAAAAAAAACGACATCCATATATAAATTTTTGCCAAATTTATTGTTCTACATGTCTTTGATAAAAAAAAAAATGTTTGGGCAAAAAAAAAATGGTTTGGGTAAAAGTTATAGCATTTACAAACTATGGTACAAAAATGTGAATTTCCGCTTTTTGAAACAGCTCTGACTTTCTGAGCACCTGTCATGATTCCTGAGGCTCTACAATGCCCAAACAGTAGAAAACCCCCACAAATGACCCCATTTCGGAAAGTAGACACCCTAAGGTATTCGCTGATGGGCATAGTGAGTTCATAGAACTTTTTATTTTTTGTCACAAGTTAGCGGAAAATGATGATGATTTTATTTTTTTTATTTTTTCTTACAAAGTCTCATATTCCACTAACTTGCGACAAAAAATAAAAAATTCTAGGAACTCACCATGCCCCTCACAGAATACCTTGGGGTGTCTTCTTTCCAAAATGGGGTCACTTGTGGCGTAGTTATACTGCCCTGGCAATTTAGGGGCCCAAATGTGTGAGAAGAACTTTGCAATCAAAATGTGTAAAAAATGACCGGTGAAATCCAAAAGGTGCACTTTGGAATATGTGCCCCTTTGCCCACCTTGGCAGCAAAAAAGTGTGACACATCTGGTATCGCCGTACTCAGGAGAAGTTGGGGAATGTGTTTTGGGGTGTCATTTTACATATACCCATGCTGGGTGAGAGAAATATCTTGGCAAAAGACAACTTTTTCAATTTTTTTTATACAAAGTTGGCATTTGACCAAGATATTTTTCTCATCCAGCATGGGTATATGTAAAATGACACCCCAAAACACATTCCCCAACTTCTCCTGAGTACGGCGATACCAGATGTGTCACACTTTTTTGCAGCCAAGGTGGGCAAAGGGGCACATATTCCAAAGTGCACCTTTCAAATTTTGCAGGCCATTTTTTACACATTTTGATTGCAAGGTACTTCTCACACATTTGGGCCCCTAAATTGCCAGGGCAGTATAACTACGCCACAAGTGACCCTATTTTGGAAAGAAGACACCCCAAGGTATTCTGTGAGGGGCATGGCGAGTTCCTAGAATTTTTTATTTTTTGTCGCAAGTTAGTGGAATATGAGACTTTGTAAGGAAAAAAGAAAAAAAAAGAAAAATCATCATTTCCGCTAACTTGTGACAAAAAATAAGAAATTCTAGGAACTCGCCGTGCCCCTCACGGAATACCTTGGGGTGTCTTCTTTCCAAAATGGGGTCACTTGTGGCGTAGTTATACTGCCCTGGCAATTTAGGGGCCCAAATGTGTAAGAAGTACCTTGCAATCAAAATGTGTAAAAAATGGCCTGCGAAATCCGAAAGGTGCACTTTGGAATATGTGCCCCTTTGCCCACCTTGGCTGCAAAAAAGTGTCACACATGTGGTATTGCCGTACTCAGGAGAAGTTGGGCAATGTGTTTTGGGGGGTCATTTTACATATACCCATGCTGGGTGAGAGAAATATCTTGGCAAAAGACAACTTTTCCCATTTTTTTATACAAAGTTGGCATTTGACCAAGATATTTTTCTCACCCAGCATGGGTATATGTAAAATGACACCCCAAAACACATTCCCCAACTTCTCCTGAGTACGGCGATACCACATGTGTGACACTTTTTTGCAGCCTAGATGCGCAAAGGGGCCCAAATTCCTTTTAGGAGGGCATTTTTAGACATTTGGATCCCAGACTTCTTCTCACACTTTCGGGCCCCTAAAAAGCCAGGGCAGTATAAATACCCCACATGTGACCCCACTTTGGAAAGAAGACACCCCAAGGTATTCAATGAGGGGCATGGCAAGTTCCTAGAATTTTTATTTTTTTGCATAAGTTAGCGGATATTGATTTTTTTTTAGTTTTTTTCTCACAAAGTCTCACTTTCCGCTAACTTAGGACAAAAATTTCAATCTTTCATGGACTCAATATGCCCTCACGGAATACCTTGGGGTGTCTTCTTTCCGAAATGGGGTCACATGTGGGGTATTTATACTGCCCTGGCTTTTTAGGGGCCCTAAAGCGTGAGAAGAAGTCTGGAATATAAATGTCTAAAAATGTTTACGCATTTGGATTCCGTGAGGGGTATGGTGCGTCCATGTGAGATTTTATTTTTTGACACAAGTTAGTAGAATATGAGACTTTGTAAGAAAAAACTAAAACTAAAACAAACAAAAAATTTCCGCTAACTTGTGCCAAAAAAAATGTCTGAATGGAGCCTTACCAGTGGGGGGTGATCAATGACAGGGGGGTGATCAATGACAGGGGGGTGATCAATGACAGGGGGGTGATCACCCATATAGACTCCCTGATCACCCCCCTGTCATTGATCACCCCCCTGTAAGGCTCCATTCAGACGTCCGCATAATTTTTACGGATCCATGGATCGGATCCGCAAAACACATGCGAACGTCTGAATGGAGCCTTACAGGGGGGTTATCAATGACAGGGGGTGATCAGGGTGATCACCCCCCTGTCACTGATCACCCCCCCTGTAAGGCTCCATTCAGACATCCGCATGATTTTTACGGATCCATGGATACATGGATCGGATCCACAAAACACATGCGGACGTCTGAATGGAGCCTTACAGAGGGGTTATCAGTGACAGGGGGTGATCAGGGTGATCACCCCCCTGTCAATGATCACCCCCCTGTAAGGCTCCATTCAGACATCCGCATGATTTTTTACGGATCCATGGATACATGGATTGGATCCACAAAACACATACGGACGTCTGAATGGAGCCTTACAGGGGGGTTATCAATGACAGGGGGTGATCAGGGTGATCAGGGTGATCACCCCCCTGTCACTGATCACCCCCCCTGTAAGGCTCCTTTCAGACATCCGCATGATTTTTTACGGATACATGGATACATGGATCGGATCCACAAAACACATGCGGACGTCTGAATGGAGCCTTACAGGGGGGTGATCAATGACAGGGGGGTGATCAGGGAGTGTATATGGGTGATCACCCGCCTGTCATTGATCACCCCCTGTAAGGCTCCATTCAGACGTCCGCATGTGTTTTGCGGATCCGATCCATGTATCCATGGATCCGTAAAAATCATGCGGACGTCTGAATGGAGCCTTACAGGGGGGTGATCAATGACAGGGGGGTGATCAATGACAGGGGGTGATCAGGGAGTGTATATGGGTGATCACCCGCCTGTCATTGATCACCCCCCTGTAAGGCTCCATTCAGACGTCCGCATGATTTTTACGGATGCATGGATACATGGATCGGATCCACAAAACACATGCGGACGTCTGAATGGAGCCTTACAGGGGGGTTATCAATGACAGGGGGGTGATCAGGGAGTGTATATGGGTGTTCACCCGCCTGTCATTGATCACCCCCTGTAAGGCTCCATTCAGACATCCACATGTGTTTTGCGGATCCGATCCATGTATCCGTAAAAATCATGCGGACGTCTGAATGGAGCCTTACAGGGGGGTGATCAATGACAGGGGGGTGATCAATGACAGGGGGTGATCAGGGAGTGTATATGGGTGATCACCCGCCTGTCATTTATCACCCCCCTGTAAGGCTCCATTCAAACGTCCGTATGCTTTTTGCGGATCCGATCCATGTATCCGTGGATCCGTAAAAATCATACGGACGTCTGAACGGAGCCTGACAGGGGGGTTATCAATGACAGGGCGGTGATCAATGACAGGGGGGTGATCAGGGAGTTTATATGGGGTGATCATGGGTGATCAGGGGTTTATAAGGGGTTAATAAGTGACGGGGGGGGTGTAGTGTAGTGTGGTGTTTGGTGCGACTGTACTGACCTACCTGAGTCCTCTGGTGGTCGATCCTAACAAAAGGGACCACCAGAGGACCAGGTAGGAGGTATATTAGACGCTGTTATGAAAACAGCGTCTAATATACCTGTTAGGGGTTAAAAAATTTGGATCTCCAGTCTGCCAGCGAGTGATCGCCGCTGGCAGGCTGGAGATCCACTCGCTTACCTTCCGTTCCTGTGAGCGCGCGCGCCTGTGTGCGCGCGTTCACAGGAAATCTCGCGTCTCGCGAGATGACGCGTATATGCGTCCAGGAGGAGTAAAGCAACCACCTCCCGGACGCATATCTGCGTACAGCGGTCGGGAGGTGGTTAAACCAAGAATATTATTGCAGTATTTCAAGCTTGTATCTCACATTGACAAATGCAGCAAAGGCTGCAAATTTTGTATTTTGCCCAAAATATGTGTTTTTTTTAAACCCAGAATATTATTGCAGTATTTCAAGCTTGAATCTAACACTGACAGATGCAGCAAAGACCGCAAATTTAGTATTTTGACCAAAATGGGTGTTTTTTAAATAAGAGAATAGAACAACAGTATCTAACGCGTGCATTTCACACTGATAGATGCAGCCAAAGCTGCAAATTTCGGATTTTGCCCAAAATGGGTGTTTTTTTTATTACAAAATATGACAGCAGTAGCTAACGCTTGTATTTCAAACTGAAAAATGCAACAAGGGCTGTAAAATGTAGTATTTTGCCCAAAAAGGGTGTTTTTTAAATAACAGAATAGGACATCAGTATCTACCACTTGTATTTCACACTGAAAGATGCAACAAGTGCAGTCTTTTGCCCAAAAGGGTGTTTTTTAAAACCCAGAAGATTATTGCAGTATGTCAAGCCTAAACTTCACACTGACTAATGCTGCATAGGCCCCAGATGGAAGGCATTGCCAAAAATAGGTGCTTTTTAAATTCAGAAAATTATTGCTGTATTTCAAGCTTGTATTTAACAAAGAAAGATGCAGCAAAGGCTGTAAATTTCATATTTTGCCCTAAATGGGTGTTTTTTTTAATAACATAATATGACAGTATCTAACTCTGCAATTGCACACTGACAGATGCAGCAAGGGCTGTAAAAGAGTATTTTGCACAAAAAGGGTGATTTAAAACCCAGAAAATGATTGCTGCATTTCAAGTTTAAATTGCAGACTGGCTAATGCAGCATAGGCCGCAGATGGAAGGTATTGCCAAAAATGAGTGTTTTTTAAAACCAAGAAAATTATTGAAGCATTTCAAGCTTGTATTTAGCAATGACAGATGCAGCAAACGCTGCAAAATTAGGATTTTGCCCTAAATAGGTGTTTTTGTAATAACAGCAATATATAACACTTGAATTTCATACTGACAGATGCAGCAAGGGCTGTAAAATTTTGAATTTTGCCCAAAAAGGGTGTTTTTTAAAACCCAGAAAATGATTGCTGTATTTTAAGCTTAAATTGCATACTGACTAATGCAGCATAGGCCGCAGATGGAGTGTTTTGCCAAAAATGAGTGTTTTTTAAAACCAAGAAATGTATTGAAGTATTTCAAGCTTGAATTTAACAATGACAGGTGCAGCAAACGCCACAAAATTAGGATTTTGACCTAAATGGGTGTTTTTTAAAACCCAGAAAATTATTGCAGTATTTCAAGCCTAAACTTCACACTGATTAATTCTGCATAAGCCCCAGATGGAGGGGATTTCCAAAAACTGGTGCTGCCAACGCCATAAAATTTGGATTTTACCCTAAATGGGTGTTTTTTTTTAATAACAGAATATGACAGCAGTATCTAATGCTTGTTTTTCACTTTGACAAAGAAGGGTGTTTTTTAAAACCCAGAAAATAATTGCAGTATTTCAAGCTTATATTGCACACTGACAAAACCTGCATAGGCCCTAGATGGTGGGTATTGCCAAAACGGGGTGCTTTTTTAAACCCAGAAAATTATTGCTGTATTTCAAGCTTGTATTTAACAATGACAGATGTAGACAAGGCCGCAAATTTAATACTTTGCCCTAAATGGGTGTTTTTTTAATAACGGAATATGACAGTAGTATCTAACACTTGTATTTCACACTGACAGATGCAACAAGGGCTGTAAAATATTTTATTTTGCCCAAAAAGGGTGTTTTTTAAAACCCACAAAATTATTGCTGCATTTCAAGCTTAACCTCCTCCCGACCGCCTAAAGCAGGTATGCGTCCTGCGGGCGGCCGGGTTATTCCTCGTAGACGCATCGATGCCTCATTTCGCCAGACAACACGCCTAGCCGGCCCGCACATGCGCAGTGCGGTTCGGGAAATGTCGCAGGGGGAGTTCATCACCAACCTTCCAGCCAATGATCAGCGCTGGCAGGTAGGTGACTTTTAAAAAATCGAATCACAAGTAGAGTTGAGCGGACACCTGGATGTTCGGGTTCGAGAAGTTCGGCCAAACTTCCCGATAATGTTCGGGTTCGGGATCCGAACCCGATCCGAACTTCGTCCCGAACCCCATTGAAGTCAATGGGGACCCAAACTTTTCGGCACTAAAAAGGCTGTAAAACAGCCCAGGAAAGGGCTAGCGGGCTGCAAAAGGCAGCAACATGTAGGTAAATCCCCTGCAAACAAATGTGGATAGGGAAATTAATTAAAATAAAAATTAAATAAATAAAAATTAAACAAAATCAATTGGAGAGAGGTCCCATAGCAGAGAATCTGGCTTCACGTCACCCACCACTGGAACAGTCCATTCTCAGATATTTAGGCCCCGGCACCCAGGCAGAGGAGAGAGGTCCCGTAACAGAGAATCTGGCTTCATGTCAGCAGAGAATCAGTCTGCATGTCATAGCAGAGAATGAGGCTTCACGTCAGCCACCAATGCAACAGTCCAATGTCAGATATTTAGGCCCAGCACCCAGGCAGAGGAGAGAGGTCCCGTAACAGACAATCTGGCTTCATGTCAGCAGAGAATCAGTCTTCATATCATAGCAGAGAATCAGGCTTCATGTCACCCACCACTGCAACAGTCCATTTTCATAAATTTAGGCCCAGCACCCAGGCAGAGGAGAGAGGTCCCGTAACAGACAATCTGGCTTCATGTCAGCAGAGAATCAGTCTTCATATCATAGCAGAGAATCAGGCTTCACGTCAGCCACCAATGCAACAGTCCATTGTCAGATATTTAGGCCCAGCACCCAGGCAGAGGACAGAGGTCCCGTAACAGACAATCTGGCTTCATGTCAGCAGAGAATCAGTCTGCATGTCATAGCAGAGAATCAGGCTTCACGTCACCCACCACTGTAACAGTCCATTTTCATAAATTTAGGCCCAGCACCCAGGCAGAGGAGAGAGGTCCCGTAACAGACAATCTGGCTTCATGTCAGCAGAGAATCAGTCTCCATGTCATAGCAGAGAATCAGGCTTCACGTCACCCACCACTGTAACAGTCCATTTTCATAAATTTAGGCCCAGCACCCAGGCAGAGGAGAGAGGTCCCGTAACAGACAATCTGGCTTCATGTCAGCAGAGAATCAGTCTCCATGTCATAGCAGAGAATCAGGCTTCACGTCACCCACCACTGTAACAGTCCATTTTCATAAATTTAGGCCCAGCACCCAGGCAGAGGAGAGAGGTCCCGTAACAGACAATCTGGCTTCATGTCAGCAGAGAATCAGTCTTCATGTCATAGCAGAGAATCAGGATTCACGTCACCCACCACTGCAACAGTCCATTTTCATAAATTTAGGCCCAGCACCCAGGCAGAGGAGAGAGGTCCCGTAACAGACAATCTGGCTTCATGTCAGCAGAGAATCAGTCTTCATGTCATAGCAGAGAATCAGGCTTCACGTCAGCCACCAATGCAACAGTCCATTGTCAGATATTTAGGCCCAGCACCCAGGCAGAGGAGAGAGGTCCCGTAACAGACAATCTGGCTTCATGTCAGCAGAGAATCAGTCTTCATATCATAGCAGAGAATCAGGCTTCACGTCACCCACCACTGCAACAGTCCATTTTCATAAATTTAGGCCCAGCTCCCAGACAGAGGAGAGAGGTCCCGTAACAGACAATCTGGCTTCATGTCAGCAGAGAATCAGTCTTCATATCATAGCAGAGAATCAGGCTTCACGTCACCCACCACTGCAACAGTCCATTTTCATAAATTTAGGCCCAGCACCCAGGCAGAGGAGAGAGGTCCCGTAACAGAGGATCTGGCTTCATGTCAGCAGAGAATTAGTCTGCATGTCATAGCAGAAAATCAGGCTTCACGTCAGCCACCACTGCAATAGTCCATTGTCAGATATTTAGGCCCAGCACCCAGGCAGAGGAGAGAGGTCCTGTAACAGAGGATCTGGCTTCATGTCAGCAGAGAATTAGTCTGCATGTCATAGCAGAGAATCAGGCTTCACGTCACCCAACATTGGAACAGTCCATTGGCATATATTTAGGCCCCGGCACCCAGACAGAGGAGAGGTTCATTCAACTTTGGGTAGCCTCGCAATATAATGGTAAAATGAAAATAAAAATAGGATTGAATGAGGAAGTGCCCTGGAGTACAATAATATATGGTTAAGGCTAGGTAGTTAATGTCTAATCTGGACAAGGGACGGACAGGCCGTGTGGGATCCATGCCTGGTTCATTTTTATGAACGTCAGCTTTTCCACATTGGCTGTAGACAGGCGGCTGCGTTTGTCTGTAATGACGCCCCCTGCCGTGCTGAATACACGTTCAGACAAAACGCTGGCCGCCAGGCAGGCCAGAACCCCCAAGGCATAAAAGGCTAGCTCTGGCCACGTGGACAATTTAGAGACCCAAAAGTTGAATGGGGCCGAACCATCAGTCAGTACGTGGAGGGGTGTGCACACGTACTGTTCCACCATGTTAGTGAAATGTTGCCTCCTGCTAACACGTTGCATATCAGGTGGTGGTGCAGTTAGCTGTGGCGTGTTGACAAAACTTTTCCACATCTCTGCCATGCTAACCTTGCCCTCAGAGGAGCTGGCCGTGACACAGCTGCCTTGGCGACCTCTTGCTCCTCCTTTGCCTTGGCCTTGGGCTTCCACTTGTTCCCCTGTGACATTTGCAAAATGCTCTAAGTAGCGCGTCTACCAACGTGCGCTTGTACTCGCGCATCTTCCTATCACTCTCCAGTGCAGGAAGTAAGGTGGGCACATTGTCTTTGTAGCGTGGATCCAGCAGGGTGGCAACCCAGTAGTCCGCACTCTGCTGTCGTTGCGCAGGCACTGCAGCATGTAGTCGCTCATGTGGGGTAAGGACAAGCTGTCCTCTGTGGGAGGCGTATTGTCATCGTCCTGCTTTTCCCCCCGCCCCACGCACCAGTGATGGGCCCGAGCTGCGTTGGGTGCCACCCCGCTGTGACCATGCTTCATCCTCATCCTCCTCCACCTCCTCCTCATCCTCGTCCTCCTCGTCCTCCAGTAGTGGGCCCTGGCTGGCCACACTTGTACCTGGCCTCTGCTGTTGCAAAAAACCTCCCTCTGAGTCACTTCGAAGAGACTGGCCTGAAAGTGCTAAAAATGACCCCTCTTCCTCCTCCTCCTCCTCCTCCTCCTGGGCCACCTCCTCTTCCATCATCGCCCTAAGTGTTTTCTCAAGGAGACATAGAAGTGGTATTGTAACGCTGATAACGGCGTCATCGCCACTGGCCATGTTGGTGGAGTACTCGAAACAGCGCAACAGGGCACACAGGTCTCACATGGAGGCCCAGTCATTGGTGGTGAAGTGGTGCTGTTCCGCAGTGCGACTGACCCGTGCGTGCTGCAGCTGAAACTCCACTACGGCCTGCTACTGCTCGCACAGTCTGTCCAGCATGTGCAAGGTGGAGTTCCACCTTGTGGGCACGTCGCATATGAGGTGGTGAGCGGGAAGGCTGAAGTTATGCTGTAGCGCAGACAGGCGAGCAGCGGCAGGATGTGAACGCCGGAAGCGCGAACAGACGCCCCGCACTTTATGCAGCAGCTCTGACATGTCGGAGTAGTTGTGAATGAACTTCTGCACCACCAAATTCAGCACATGCGCCAGGCAAGGGATGTGCGTTAAACCGGCTAGTCCCAGAGCTGCAACGAGATTTCGCCCATTATCGCACACCACCAGGCCGGGCTTGAGGCTCACCGGCAGCAACCACTCGTCGGTCTGTTGTTCTATACCCCGCCACAACTCCTGTGCGGTGTGGGGCCTGTCCCCCAAACATATGAGTTTCAGAATGGCCTGCTGACGTTTATCCCGGGCTGTGCTGAAGTTGGTGGTGAAGGTGTGTGGCTGACTGGATGAGCAGGTGGAAGAAGAGGAGGAGGAAGCCGAGAAGGAAGAGGTGGCAACAGGAGGCAAAGAATGTTGCCCTGCGATCCTTGGCGGCGGATGGACGTGCGCCAAACAGCTCTCCGCCTGGAGCCCAGCTGCCACTCTATTTACCCAGTGTGCAGTTAGGGAGATATAGCGTCCCTGGCCGTGCTTACTGGTCCACGTATCTGTGGTTAGGTGGACCTTGCTACAGATGGCGTTGCGCAGTGCACACTTGATTTTATCGGATACTTGGTTGTGCAGGGAAGGCACGGCTCTCTTGGAGAAGTAGTGGCGGCTGGGAACAACATACTGTGGGACAGCAAGCGACATGAGCTGTTTGAAGCTGTCTGTGTCCACCAGCCTAAATGACAGCATTTCATAGGCCAGTAGTTTAGAAATGCTTGAATTCAGGGCCAGGGATCGAGGGTGGCTAGGTGGGAATTTACGCTTTCTCTCAAATGTTTGTGAGATGGAGAGCTGAACGCTGCCATGTGACATGGTTGAGATGCTTGGTGACGGAGGTGGTGGTGGTGTTGGTGGTACATTCCCTGTTTGCTGGGCGGCAGGTGCCAACGTTCCTCCAGAGGCGGAGGAGGAGGCCGAGGCGCCAGCAGCAGAAGAGGCCTAGGCGGCAGCAGCAGAAGAGGCCGAGGCGGCAGCAGCAGATGAGGTAGCAGGGGGAGCCTGAGTGACTTCCTTGTTTTTAAGGTGTTTACTCCACTGCAGTTCATGCTTTGCATGCAGGTGCCTGGTCATGCAGGTTGTGCTAAGGTTCAGAACGTTAATGCCTCGCTTCAGGCTCTGATGGCACATCGTGCAAACCACTCGGGTCTTGTCGTCAGCACATTGTTTGAAGAAGTGCCATGCCAGGGAACTCCTTGAAGCTGCCTTTGGGGTGCTCGGTCCCAGATGGCGGCGGTCAGTAGCAGGCGGAGTCTCTTGGCGGCGGGTGTTCTGCTTTTGCCCACTGCTCCCTCTTTTGCTACGCTGTTGGCTCGGTCTCACCACTGCCTCTTCCTCCGAACTGTGAAAGTCAGTGGCACGACCTTCATTCCATGTGGGGTCTAGGACCTCATCGTCCCCCTGCATCGTCTTCCACCCAGTCTTGATCCCTGACCTCCTGTTCAGTCTGCACACTGCAGAAAGACGCAGCAGTTGGCACCTGTGTTTTGTCATCATCAGAGACTTGCTGAGGTGGTATTCCCATGTCCTCATCATCAGGAAACATAAGTGGTTGTGCGTCAGTGCATTCTATGTCTTCCACCGCTGGGGAAGGGCTAGGTGGATGCCCTTGGGAAACCCTGCCAGCAGAGTCTTCAAACAGCATAAGAGAGTGCTGCATAACTTGAGGCTCAGACAGTTTCCCTGATATGCATGGGGGTGATGTGACAGACTGATGGGGTTGGTTTTCAGGCGCCATCTGTGTGCTTTCTGCAGAAGACTGGGTGGGAGATAATGTGAACGTGCTGGATCCACTGTCGGCCACCAAATTGACTAATGCCTGTACCTGCTCAGGCCTTACCATCCTTAGAACGGCATTGGGCCCCACCATATATCGCTGTAAATTCTGGCGGCTACTGGGACCTGAGGTAGTTGGTACACTAGGACGTGTGGATGTGGCAGAACGGCCACGTCCTCTCCCAGCACCAGAGGGTCCACTAACACCACCACGACCATGTCCACGTCCGCGTCCCTTACTAGATGTTTTCCTCATTGTTATCGTTCACCACAACAACAAAAATATTATTTGGCCCAATGTATTGAATTCAAATTCAGGCCTTTTTTTACAGACACCTAACACTATCTGGCTATCTATTTAGGTACCGTATTACACTAATACAGGCACAGCAGTAACCACAGATTTAGCTGACTATGAATTTGAGGCCTAGTATTTAGGCGCTGGGTGACAGGTATACGTTTTACGGACAGAATTAGACTGGGATATGCATAGTAGCGTGTGTGTGAAGTTATTGAGAATGACCCTATCAGCACCTTGATTCTGATATACCCTTTTAGGGATGTATTTAAAGTAGGCCTGATACAGCAGAAACCACTAAATTAGGAAATTGCTAAATTGGGAATTGTATTTCAACCCAGAACAAAAACTGTGCTTTGACGGACACTAAATAACTTGCCCAGCCACAACAGTACAGCAGTAACGACAGATTTAGCAGGATATAAATTTGAGGCCTAGTATTTAGGCGCTGGGTGACAGGTATACGTTTTACGGACAGAATTAGACTGGGATATGCACAGTAGCGTGTGTGTGAAGTTATTGAGAATGAACCTATCAGCACCTTGATTCTGATATACCCTTTTAGGGATATATTTAAAGTAGGCCTGATACAGCAGAAACCACTAAATTAGGAAATTGCTAAATTGGGAATTGTATTTCAACCCAGAACAAAAACTGTGCTTTGACGGACACTAAATTACTTGCCCAGCCACAACAGTACAGCAGTAACGACAGATTTAGCAGAATATAAATTTGAGGCCTAGTATTTAGGCGCTGGGTGACAGGTATAGGTTTACTGACAGAATTAGACTTGGAAATGCACAGTAGCGTGTGTGTGAAGTTATTCAGAATGACCCTATGTGCACCTTGAATATTATATACCCTTTTAGGGATAGATTTCAAATAGCTCTGATACAGCAGAAACCACTAAATTTGGAAATTGCTAAATTGGGAATTGTATTTCAACCCAGAACAAAAACTGTGCTTTGACGGACACTAAATAACTTGCCCAGCCACAACAGTACAGCAGTAACGATAGATTTAGCAGGATATAAATTTGAGGCCTAGTATTTAGGCGCTGGGTGACAGGTATAGGTTTACTGACAGAATTAGATTTGGAAATGCACAGTAGCGTGTGTGTGAAGTTATTCAGAATGACCCTATGTGCACCTTGAATATTATATTCCCTTTAGGGATAGATTTCAAATAGCTCTGATACAGCAGAAACCACTAAATTAGGAAATTGCTAAATTGGGAATTGTATTTCAACCCAGAACAAAAACTGTGCTTTGACGGACACTAAATAACTTGCCCAGCCACAACAGTACAGCAGTAACGACAGATTTAGCAGGATATAAATTTGAGGCCTAGTTTTTAGGCGCTGGGTGACAGGTATACGTTTTACGGACAGAATTAGACTGGGATATGCACAGTATCGTGTGTGTGAAGTTATTGAGAATGACCCTATCAGCACCTTGATTCTGATATACCCTTTTAGGGATGTATTTAAAGTAGGCCTGATACAGCAGAAACCACTAAATTAGGAAATTGCTAAATTGGGAATTGTATTTCAACCCAGAACAAAAAAGGTGCTTTGACGGAGACTAAATAACTTGACCAGCTACAGCAGTAACGACAGATTTAGCTGGATATAAATTTGAGGCCTAGTATTTAGGCGCTGGGTGACAGGTATAGGTTTACTGACAGAATTTGACTTGGAAATGCACAGTAGCGGGTGTGTGAAGTTATTCTGAATGACCCTATGTGCACCTTGAATATGATATACCCTTTTAGGGATAGATTTCAAATAGCTCTGATACAGCAGAGACCACTAAATTATGAAATTGCTAAATTGGGAATTGTATATCAACCCAGAACAAAAAATGTGCTTTGATGGACACTAAATAACTTGACCAGTCACAACAGTACAGCAGTAACGACAGATTTAGCTGGATATAAATTTGAGGCCTAGTATTTAGGCGCTGGGTGACAGGTATAGGTTTACTGAGAGAATTAGACTGGGATATGGCCAAAAAATAACCACACTATTGATGGTTAAATGCACTTGGTGTGACAGCTTTACCAACCACACTACTGAGGGTTAAATGCACTTGGTGACAGGCGCAGCTTGCCCCTGATGTAGTATATGGCCAAAAAATAAACAGACTATTGCTGGTTAAATGCACTTGGTGTGACAGCTTTACCCTGATGTAGGATTTAGCCAAAAAACAACCACACCATTGAGGGTTAAATGCACTTGGTGATAGCTTGCCCCTGATGTAGTATATGGCCAAAAAATAAACAGACTATTGCTGGTTAAATGCACTTGGTGTGACAGCTTCACCCTGATGTAGTATTTAGCCAAAATACAACCACACCATTGAGGGTTAAATGCACTTGGTGACAGGCGCAGCTTGCCCCTGATGTAGTATATGGCCAAAAAATAACCAGACTATTGTTTGTTAAATGCACTTGGTGTGACAGCTTCACACTGATGTAGGAATTAGCCAAAAAACAACCACACCATTAAGGGTAAAATGCACTTGGTCGCAGCTTGTGCTGGCACACCACAAGACACAAAATGGCCGCCGATCAACCCAGAAAAAAGTGACTGACAAACGTTCTGGGCAGCCTAAAAACAGTGAGCAATTGAGTATCAGCAGCTCAATGATCCACAGCTGCAGATCGATCAATTAATCAAGTCCTTTGGAGTCGTTAATCTGCCTAATCTCGCCCTACTGTCGCAGCCGCAACCTCTCCCTATGCTGATCAGAGCAGAGTGACGGGCGGCGCTATGTGACTCCAGCTTAAATAGAGGCTGGGTCACATGGTGCTCTGGCCAATCACAGCCATGCCAATAGTAGGCATGGCTGTGATGGCCTCTTGGGGCAAGTAGTATGACGCTTGTTGATTGGCTGCTTTGCAGCCTTTCAAAAAGCGCCAAGAAAGCGACGAACACCGAACCCGAACACAGACTTTTACGAAAATGTCCGGGTTCGGGTCCGTGTCACGGACACCCCAAACTTCGGTATATAGTTCGGGTTCGCTCATCCCTACACCCCACATGTGGTCGTAAACTGATGTAAGTGCTCACGACAGGGTGCAGAAGGAAAGGAACGCGTATGGTTTTTGGAAGGAAGATTTTGCTAAACTGGTTTTAGATGCCATGTCCCATCTAAAGCCCCCTTGATGCACCCATACAGTAGAAACTCCCAAAAAGTGACCCTATTTTGGAAACTAGGGGATAAGGTTCCTGTTTTTTTATTACTATTTTGGGGTACATATGATTTTTAATTGCTCTATATTAAGTTTTTTGTAAGGCACGGTAACTGAAAAATTGCTGTTTTGGCACAGTTTTTTTTTTTTTACAAGATTCATCTGGCAGGGTAGATCATGTGCAATTTTTATAGAGCAGGTTGTTACGGACGCAATCATATCAAATATGTCTACTTTCTTTGTTTGTTTGTTTCAGTTTTACAAAATAAAGCAATTTTGAAAAATAAATTTTCTGAACGCCATGTTATTTATTTTTCTGCCGATCGTCTTGTGCATGGGCTCGCTTTTTGCAGAAAGAGAGGAGGTTTTTATTGTTACCATTTTTGGGTACATAGGATTTTTGATCTTTCATTATTACACTTTATGGGGCAAGGTGACCCAAAAATTGTCTGTTTTGGAACAGTTTTATTTTTTATTTTTACAGCGTTTATCTGAGGGATTAGTTCATGTGACAGTTTTATAGAACAGATCGTTATGGACGTGGCAATACCTAATATGTATACTTTTTCTTATTTATTTAAGTGTTACACAATAATAGCATTTCTGAAACAAAAAAATGATGTTTTAGTGTCTCCATAGTCTGAGAGTCATAGCTTTTTTATTTTTTGGGCAATTGTCTTAAATAGGGTATTATTTTTTGCGGGATGAGGTGATGGTTTGATTGGCACTATTTTGGGGGTCATAAGCCTTTTTGATCGCTTGCTGTTTTGTGATGTAAGGTGACAAAAATGGCTTTTTTTACACCGTTTTTATTTTATTTTTTATGATGTTTATCGGACGGGGTGTATCATGTGATATATTTATAGAGACAGTCGTTACGGACGCGGTGATACCTAATATGTTTTTAGTATTTATTTTTAATATGTTTTTTTTTTCATTTTTTATAGGAAAAGGCTATCTATGGGGTTACAGCAGAGAGTCAGCATAGAGCTGACACTCTCTGCTGATGGCGGCAGCTCAGGAATGGAGCCGCCGCCATCACACACAGCAGGGGGACAGCACGGCATTGGGGGCAGCGCTGGAATGGGGGGGGGGTGCGGCCAACATTGAGGGAGGTGCATCACGAAATGGGGGCAGGAGGAAAGTATGGGGCGGGGAGGGGGTGGACCGCATCAGGGCAGGAGGCAGGAGATAAGCTTCTAAGCTTCAATGGCAGGCGGACACAAGGGGGGGCTTGGAGGGGCACAGGTGGGGGGCACAGATCAGGGGGGCACGAGGACACTATCTGATTTCATTGTATAATGTACATTCATTATACAATTATTTTACCCCTCTGGTGTTTTGGAGTTAACACTTAGATAGTGAGCACCTTTCCTTCCTACGGATTGGTAGAGCCACCCCATTCTGTGAACTCTATCTGATTTCAGGCTCTGATCTGCAGAACGCAGATCAGAGCCTGAAACTGGCATTTTTTCACTGCCGCAATC
This sequence comes from Bufo gargarizans, assembly GCF_014858855.1. Lineage (NCBI taxonomy): Eukaryota > Metazoa > Chordata > Amphibia > Anura > Bufonidae > Bufo > Bufo gargarizans. Next base: position 304,057,761 of record NC_058084.1, read on the forward strand.
CGATTGGTTAGTCTGTACAGACAAATCAATCGGATTGATTATCGGCAAGGAGCCACTCTGATTGGTCCCTTGCCGGCATTACAGAACTGTATGTTGTCCGTGACAGCAGCAGGACAGGGGCAGAAGCTTTAATCCAAGAGCTTTGCATGGTTTGGATTAAAGAGCTGCCATGACGTCTATACACGTGGTAGCTGCACAGGGTATGTGCAGCTATCACGTATATATATATACGGATTGCAGTTGGGAAGGGGTTAAAGACACCACAGAAATAATCAGTATAGTGGAAAATTTGAAATTTGAAGAAAATTGGATATTGGGTACTATTGACGTTAATTCACTGTACACTGTTATTGAACATTCACAAGGGGTAGATGCTCTACAGAGACAGTTAGTGAAATATAAAACCTTTCATCAGGATCAAATGACTTTTATTTTAGAATGAGTGAATTCTCACTCATAATTATTTTTATTATAATTTAGATTATTATCTCCAATCGAGGGGCACAGCCATGGGTACCAGATTCGCCCTCAGCTATGCAAATTTATTCATGGCACGGTGGGAGGAGGACATAATTTGTACTCAACTGGGGGCGAGTCTGCTACTCTGGCTTTGCTGTATTGATGACATCTCTTTTATTTGCCGTGGTTCAGAACAAGAACTAATGTTATTTCTACAAGAAATCGACAAGAATAATAGAAATTTAAAATTTACAAGTATGGTAAGCAGCTCTCAAGTAGAATTCCTTGATTTAACCATAAAAACAGCAAACAATAAACTTATGTGTCAGACATACTATAAGCCTACAAGGAAAAACAACTTTACTTTATTTTCTAGCTGTCATCTACACAGATGGCTGATCAGTTTTCCTACAAGTCAATTCACAGAATCAAACGGAATTGCACTGACAATACACAGTTTGAAATAGAGGCTATAAAACTTACACAACAGATTAGTGAAAAAAATAACTATCCAGTTGGGACAATAGAAATGTCCCTTAATAAAGTTAGATCTATGAAAAGGTCATTTTTTTTTACAAAATAACATAAGGATGAACAAACTTATGATAATATGAGAATCATATAACCACTTCAAGTACAGCATAAAAACATTTAGAAAATCATTCATAACCACTGGCATCATCTTTTAAAGGACAAAATAATTGGACCAATATTAATGTCCAAACCTCTTATTACATACACCAGAGCCCAAAATATTGGCATTAAAATCGCCCCTACAAAAATAAAACATGCAAAATAAAGAAAAATTGGTTATCCCTTAATGTTTTTTTTCGATGTGGTACCTGTAGCAATTGCAAAGTTACCTATTTTCAAAAAAAAAACTACAACAATTTCCTCCACTGAGAATGCATATCACTTTGAAATGAAAGAACATTTAACCTATTCATCATCTGGTGTAATATATTTGTTACAATGTACATGCAAAAAGCAATATATCGGTAGGACTAAATGCACTTTGAAGAAACGTATAGCTGAACACAAAGCACATATCAAAAAAGGTTATGATCAACATTCCGTATCTAAACGCTTTGCAGAAGTACATAATAGAGGGGGCGGAGCCTGACCGTGAAGCTGAATGGCAGCAGCTTCCTGAGCTCCTCACTCACACCGGTGATTTAACCCCTTTATTAGCTACAAAAGCACACACTAATGGGGAAAACTGGCAAAGACCGACCCAAGGATCATTTGGAGCTGACTCCTGCCCGCTCCAGACAACCAGATATGGAGCAGTACCTTAAAAAGCAGACAAAGTCACGTCCTACCGAGTTTTCCAAGATGGCGCCGCACACGCCACAGCCATCAGAGGCTGAAGACCCGTCGAAGCGGGAAGCGCATCGGAGGCATCGGTTTGCAGACTCCCTCGGAGATGCTCGAATCTGTCTAAGTAGGTCCTCAAAGAGCTGCTAGACTCTGCTTTAGCCCCTTTGAAGAGGAATCTGGAGGACATTAAAGATGATCTCCGTGGCTTAGGCCATAGAGTAATGGCGCTTGAAAACTCGCAGGACGCTATCCTCCAGCATGACGGGAAAACCTGCCAAGCCCTACAAACTCACCGGGACCTGATTAACAACTCCCTCCTCCGAATAGAGGATCAGGAAAACCGGAGTAGGCGCCGGAAACTGCGGATCAGAGGCCTACCCGAATCCATCGCAGCTGAGGCCCTCCACAAGGTGGCAGCTGAAATCTTCTCACAGCTACTAGGCCCAGACCGGGCAGCCTCAGTGGTGGTAGAGCGCATTGACCGCGCATTACGTCCGAAGCCAAAGCCCTCAGACCCGCCGCGAGACGTGATTTGCGACCTACTCAGCTTCGTGGACACGGCGGACCTGTTGCGATCCAGCAGAGAAGTAGATGACCTGAGGTATGAGGACTCCCCTTTCCTGTTTTTTCAGGGCCTGGCACCCACTACGCTAGCAAAGCGGCGCATCCTCCGACCACTATTGGATGCATTGAAATCGTCTGCCACGCCATTTAGGTGGTTGTACCTGTTCGGCCTAGCCATATTGAAAAATGGCAAGCAGCTTACGGTTCACACGCCGGCGGACTTGAAATCCATCTGGGTCCCGCTCGGCCTGTCCCCTATTGATGTACCCTCTTTGATGCCTGCAGATCAAGGGGACCCCCTACCTGCCCCACCAAGAATCGATGCCTGGGTTGATGTTTCCCCAGGGAAGACTGAAAGAGCTAAAAGGGAGCGACATCTGAAAGCAGCGGTTTCTGAGCCTTTGCTTCATCTACAGGGATTGTTTCCCCCACATTGCACAGTAGCTGTATCTGTGCCTCAGGCCACTGGGCTATATTCCCCTCTCTCCAAAACCTGTATATGCATACGAATGGAGATGTTCATGTTCATGTATTGGGCTTTACACCCCTTGCGGGTCCTGGTTGGTTGAAGGAAAGCCACGGCTGTATTAGCGGACTACTGCTCTCACAAGTCCATGTTCTATTGTCCTGGTTGGGACTTTTGCATTTGCACCGTTATTTCACCCCAGCTAGTCAAGTCCTGGGGTTTCACCGGTTCTTCACCATGTGACGTTCACCCCCTCTCTGAAAGCCTCCCAGCGGCTCTCAGTTGTCCCATGGAAGCCCCCTCTGATGGATCCCGGCTTGACGTCGTGATGAAAAAGGATCCCATCTGCGTCAGGTGTTTCATGGGACTTCTCCTGTGCACTTTAGAATGTTTGTTGCCATCTAACATTCATTTGTTCTTATTTTGCTTTTCCATCCTATTGTTGTCCTACCTTGTCTGTCCGTTTGTCCTTCCCCTTTTGTCCTCCTTCCCTGCTCTGTTGGAATCTGTCATGTGTCCTCAGAATGTATCCTTCCAGTGGTATATGCTCTTCCTCCCATTTTATGATTGGTTACCATGACTACCTTTGTTGTATCCTCACTAAATGTCCGTGGTCTGAACGAGCCATGTAAGAGGTCTCAGGTATTGTCACTTTTGCAAAAAGATAAAACTTCTATAGCTTACTATATTCGGAACCGGGACGAAAGTTCACCCAATGGTATCATAGCACTCATTCATCAGCTAGCAGGGGGGTCAGCATTGCAGTGCGCAAAAATCTTCCGTTTAAGCATACTGCGACTTCCGTTGATCCTGAAGAGCGCTTTTAATATGTCAAGGGCCTCATCGCTGACACCTCTGTTACACTGGCGAATATATACGCCCCCAACAGGGGCCAGATCTCTTGGCTCGTTCGGACCCTCAGACAACTGGGCATCTTTAAAGAAGGAATGGTTATTTTAGGCGGGGATTTCAATGTGGTCCTGGATCCATGTTTGGACTCCTCATCAGGCCGGTCGGCTATTACACAAAGGCTCTTGAGACGTCTTATGATCTCTCCGAAAAAAATAGATCTATTAGATGTGTGGCGGACATTGAACCCCTCGGGAAGGGATTACTCATTTTATTCTCATGCAAAAGCTTCATATCATAGGATTGACTATCTTATCCTTTCATCTGCTAATGCCCCATTAGTCTCCAATGCTAAAATTGGGAGTATTGTACTTTCAGACCATGCCTCAATCTTCCTAACCCTCTCACTGACCGGCCTCCCAAAGAAAGATTGGACATGGCGGCTAAATGATACCCTTATACAAGACCCTGATACCGTCTCCAAGCTATCAGCCTCACTGTCCGAGTTTTTTTAGGATAAACACATCCGGTCTCTCCCCCCATCTATCCCCATCATTTGGGAGACGCACAAGGCCGTGATCAGGAGCGAACTGATTGCCCTTGGCTCTTATGTCAAGAAAAAGTGTTCTCAGGCCCAGAACCTGTTAATGTCCCACATCACGGCTCTTGAGCTCTCTCACAAACAGTCCCAGGCCTCCCAGGTGGCCACAGAATTTTATGAAGCCAGGAATGACCTGAAAAATCTTTTGAATGCCACTTCCGCTAAATTGCTGTTTCGGTCAAAATTTAAGGCTTACGCCCATGGTGGCAGGGGGAACAAATTGATGACAGCGCTTTGTAAGCAACAATAGATAGACTCCTTTATCCCTGCCATTAAGGACGCGTCGAGTATCAAACGTAAGACCACGCCTGAAATAGCGAAAGCGCTTTGCGCCTTTTACTCCAACCTATATAACCTACCGCCCCCAAGTCAAGCAACTCCTGAATTGATAGCCAAGGCGTCGGATGTATTTCTCAGCTCACTCAGCCTCCCGTCCATAAGCCCCTCGCAGGCCTCCCAACTCACTTCCCCAATCACAGATGCAGAGATACTTAAAGTATTGTCCTCCATTCCCTCTGGGAAGAGCCCCGGCCCTGACGGTCTGAATATTGCGTACTATAAGACCTTTAAAGACACTTTGCGCCCTTATTTTAAGTCTCTCTGCAACTATTTACTAACTGGAGGGTCTTTGCCCCCAAAATCTCTAATGGCCCATGTGACCATCCTCCCCAAGGAAAATAAGGACCCCCTTGAATGCAGCAGTTACCGCCCCATTTCATTATTAAATGTAGATGTCAAATGGTGGGTGAAGATATTGGCCCAGCGCCTCCAGCGGTTGCTCCCTGATATAATTTATGGCGAACAAGTTGGTTTTGTCCCTGGCAGACGGGGCACTGAGAACACCGTCCGTCTAATGCACTTCAGATATCCCAACAACTAAAGCAGGATCCCCCCCCCCCTTCTTCTCCCCCCTCCCTGTGTCCCCCTGTCCTTCCTTTCATCATTTATATTGTTTAGTCTCTACTATGTTGACTGTGATATAGTTCATGTGCCTGGTTAGAGATGATAATTTCGCTTGACATTTTGCCACGCAGACTGTCATATATGATCAACATGATGCGCTATACCTCTGCTTATCATGATGCACTTTTTATGTTGGACAATGTAAAATATATCTTGTATCACTCTGCCTATGACCTTTTATGACATGACCAATAAAAAGATATTTGGTTAAGTACATAATAGAGACCCTAGCCAATTATATTTTATAGTTTTGGAAAAGATCAGAAGACAGTGGAGGGAGGGGTGGGGGGGATTATATAGCACAGATGTCGAGAGCCGGAACAAAAAGAATATACAAATTTGACACATTTACTCCTACTGGTTTTTGATTTCAACATTTTTATTGATATATTTTCAACAAAAGTATCAGCATATCATGGCTATACATAGACATGTTAAGGTGGGTGCAACCACCAAAGAGGTAGATCCAGTAACAAAATTTCCATTATCATGGAAGGTATGGCATAACATTGACAAATAGAAACCACAAATCAAGATTAAGTAAAACAATATTATATTGCAATGATATTACCAAACGGACAAAGGCATGTCAGTTAAGTGTTTTTACATAAACACCAAGGTGCCACAACCAATTCGTACAGTAACGTATCTGTCATATCAGTAGGCTAAACTACAGGAGGGACCCAAATAGAAAGATATCTGAGAGTGAGTCTATGCGCCTTCCTCTATATAAACACGATCTGTAAATTTCGAGTGTGCAATCCAGGGACCCCAGGTATATCTATACTTAGCAGGAGGGAGCATTGAGGGGGGGAATCATTCTCTCATAACGACAAGTGTTATTCAACTCTGCTACCACCTCTGAAATATCAGGAGAGATCACTTTTTTCTAATGGCGGGTTATGACTAATTTAGCTCCAAGTAAAACACGCCCCGTGATGGGTCTATATGGTGGATGAATGCGTTGGATACCCAAAAATAAAAGAGCGAGATCCGGAGAAGGGGAAATGTCATGGCCAGATAATTCCCTCAGCAGTACAAACACCTGTTTCCAGAAACCAGTGATAACTGGGCATGCCCATAAAATATGGAGCAGTGAGCCCACGACTCCACATCCCCTCCAGCACAGAGGAGAAGAAGTAGGGTATATGATATGTAGCCTCTTGGGTGTAAAGTACCAATTTAGGAGTGTCTTAACCCCAGCTTCATAATGTGTAACACATTTAAAGTTAGAGGTCAAGAAACTTATTGCACAGGTCCAGTCATCTCCAGAGAACGTACGACCCAGGTCTCGCTCCCATTTCAGGAATGGTTTGGATTTAGCAAACTTAGACTTGTCTCCCATATATTCGTATATATTTCCTGTTGCCCCTTTCCTTAGTAAGTTTCGGGAGTAATAAAGCTGAAGGATCCCCACATGTACGGAGGGAGGCTTAGAAATGATAGACTCCAGTAAGTGCTTTACCCTAAGGTAGTTAAATATCTCTCCAGCTGAAAGCTGAAACATCTGCTGAGCTTTGTTAAACGAGAAAACACCCTCAGGACCAATAAGCTGAGAAACTCTCTTGAAACCTTGATCCCGCCATCTGCTAAGATTGATATCTTTCAAAATCCATTCCAGTGAACGGGTATCTAAGTGTGAAAACAAGGTGTCGGTAGAGTCTGCACATATATTGTGAAAGTGTAACCAGAGCTTCCCTACATGTTTCACTGTCCGGAGGGAAAGATCAGGAATTTTCCCCTTCCACAATATATTGATGAGTAGATCCCTCAACGAGCCCTCCTTAAGTGAATGGGATTCAATTTGATGCCATGCTTTATCGCAGTCTCTGTCCCACCATTCCCTTGCAAGTGATAAACCAATAGCCTTGTGATAGTCCCCTATACAGGGCAATCCTAAACCACCGGCCTTTTTCCTTAGGAAAAGCTGTCTTTGGGCAATTCTGGGTTTAGATGATTTCCAAATATATTTGGATAATATTGCCTGCGCCTTCCGAAAAAACTGGTAAGGAACTGAGATAGGGAGAGCTCTAAATATATAAACCAACTTAGGGAGCGTCATCATTTGAAACGCTGCCACCCTGCCGACCCATGATATATCTTTCATGGTGTAAAGGGAAAAATCAGATGACATAGTTTCAAGGAGAGGCTTGTAATTTTGCTTATATAGGAGAGAGCAGGGGTACGTCAACTTGATCCCCAAATATGGGAGTTCCATATCCTGCCAATCTAGGGAAAAACTGGATTTTAGCTCCCTGGCATCTGTCTGAGGGATATTAAGTAAAAGAGCTTGTGACTTGGAATTATTGATCTTGTAATACGAAAGTGTGCCAAAATGTGCTATTATATCAAAAGCGGATCTCAACGACTGGAGGGGGCTCGATAATGTGAAGATGATGTCGTCAGCATATAGCGAGATTCTATGGTCTCTTCCACCAATATTTATTCCTTGAACAATGGGAGCTCTTCTAATATGCTGAGCTAAAGGCTCCAGAGCTAAAATGAACAGTAGGGGTGACAGGGGACACCCTTGAGGGGACCCATTGGTGATCTGGAAAGGGACCGATAACACCCCATTAACCCATACTTTGGCCATAGGGGAGGCGTATAAACTAGAGAAAGCGTTCAATATGCAACCATGAAAACCCATCTTGCGGAGGACTGAGAACGCGAACGACCAATGTAAACGGTCGAACGCTTTCTCAGCGTCTAGCGTCACCGCCAACATTTGGAGATTATTACACTCAGCATGGTCAAACAGATTAATCAATCTCCTAGTATTATCTGATGAAATACGACCCTTAACAAATCCTGTCTGGTCGTCTTTGATCAGGGAAGGAAGAATAGCCGACAATCTACTGGCAATCAACTTGGCAAAAAGTTTGATATCTGAATTCAGCAATGAGATTGGTCTGAAATTTTGAGGAGTGTCCGGGGATTTACCAGGCTTTGGTAAGGTAACTATAAGGGCTGTGAGCATCTCAGATGGGAATGGGGTTCCCTCAAGAGCTCGATTGAAAATATCCAGTACATAGGGGGACAGTACAGGAAAAAAATGTTTGTAGTACTCATTAGATAACCCGTCTGGGCCTGGGGATTTACCGGATGGGAGAGTGCCTACTATTTTTTGGAGTTCAAGGGACGTGAGGGGGGCATTTAACAAAAGAAGCTGGTTGGGAGAAAGGGTAGGTAAATCAGATTGATTCAGAAAGTTCTCCACCAATTCAGAGTAGTTATCGGGTAGAGTAACCGTTTCTTTAAGGTTATAAAGGCTGTGATAATAGCTACGGAATTGTTCAGCAATGTCTCTAGGATCTAGAAGCTTCGTTTTAGATGTCGGATGTATGAGGAATGGGATTTTTGATTTGGTTTGCTGGGCCTTGAGTTGATTAGCCAGTAGCTTGCCAGCTCTGTTCCCCTTGGCATAATATCTCGACCTCAACCTGAGCAGGGATCTGGAATAGTCATGAGATAACAGACTTCCTAATTTATCTCTCTCTGCCTTCAGTAAGGAGGACACTTGAGTTGTCGGTAATAGCTTATTACGAATTTCAAGATCTGCAATAGATTTAAGCAGTTGAGATATCTCTCTTTTCTAATTTTCCATACTTTGCATTTTAATCTAATCAGGGAGCCTCTAATAAAAGCCTTATGGGACTGCCACAGGATATATTTATCCGCGACCGAGCCAACATTGAAGTTGAAAAATTCCTGCAACAGCAGACAACTCCTTAATGGTATCAGGGTTGGAAAATAAATACGTGTCATTACATCATATGGGAGCACGTGGGAACTGATATAAATCCTCTAAGGTCAATAGTATAGGGGCATGGTCGGACCATTGAATGAGCCCAATGTCGGATGAAATTGTATGCAATAAGGTGGCTTGATCTACAAGAAACATATCAATACGTGAGTATGAGAGATGAGGAGCAGAGAAAAATGTGTAATCTCTTTCCACGCTATGTTGAGCTCTCCACACATCAATGAGTCCCTCTGCATGAAAGAGAGAGGCTAAGTCCCCTCCAGAACGACGGGTTAAGTTGGAAGTGTCCAACGACCGATCCATCACCGAGTTAAAATCCCCACAGACAATTACCTTTCCCTGTTTCAAGGAGTTTAGCTGTTTCAGTAATTTTCTCAGGAAAGTAATTTGGCGATTGTTAGGCGCATATACATTGACTATTGTGTATGTGATGTTATTGATGGAACATACCAGGATGATGTATCGGCCGTTGGAGTCCACTTTTGAGGAGATGATAGTAAAGGCCACTGAGTTCTTGACAGCTATGAATACCCCTCTAGACTTTTTGCTAAAATGAGAATGCAATACATGAGGAAAAGATCGATTATGCATACGTTTAGCATCCGCCTGTAGTAAGTGAGTTTCCTGGATACAAATGAGGTCCGCTCCAGCTTTGGTTGCCTCTTTCCAGACATATGATCTCTTCTGTGGACAGTTAAGTCCTTTAGCGTTCAGTGATAGGATTTTAAGACCCATATGAGTGGAAGGAGGAACCAAGTTTAGTACGGTCTGACAGACAATGACAGATTATTAAACCAACTCCAATAACAGTAGGCAACTGCCTAACAATAAGCAGAAATGACAAGTAGCCACAGAGAGATGGTTAAAGTGGCAATTGGTGAAGAGAAATAATTGGGTTAGGGAAAACAGAAGGAAGAAGTTAAACACCAGACAGCAGGGCCCGTCTGTGCGACAAAGGTGGCGTAAGTCCACAAATGAGGCTGAGAGGAGCCTCAAATACACGGAGTCCTTCAGCATAGAGACCTCACCTAAAATAAAAGGTTAGACAACAGACCCTTTGTGAAGAATTCAATCTGGTCTCCATGTCAATAAACCTCTGTCGACTGTGGCACTATATTGGTAACAGCTTCCTGGTGTTTTATCAGAAACCTTGTAAGTTCCGTGTAGGGAAGTCAGTCCTCTCGAGTACCAGATGCGGATATTCGATCATCCCGGGTACGATTCCCTCTTCTTTCCATCTGGGGAGAAATGTCCCATGACAACAATAGTTCTCGTCCATCTGAGACAGATTTCACCACGTGAGTTTTTCCATCTTTACGGATCAGCAATTTCTGTGGATAGCCCCACTTATACGGAATATCATTATCCCTGAGAGCCAGGGTGATCGGTTGCAATTCTCTCCTTTGTCTCAGTGTCGCCATGGAAAGATCAGCAAAAAGTCTGACTGTTTGAAAAGGAGCAGGCAGTTTGTTGAAGTATCTGGCTGCTAACATTAAGGCTTCCTTAGTGTGGAAGAAATGGATCCGAGCAATCGTATCTCTTGGAACATCAGCACTGAGATGTGGTGGTTTTGGAAGTCTGTGTGCCCTATCAATGATCATGTCAGGGACCGGTATTTTAGGTAACAATGCTTTTATGAGGCTCTTGAGATATGCTTGTAAATCTCGGGGCGCTATTTCTTCTGGAATACCCCGGAATTTCACATTGTTCCTTCTGGAACGGTCCTCCATATCCGCTAGCTTGCTCTTAACAGTCTCCAGTTCATCAGCTAAGTCATTGTGAGCATCTATAATGTTGTTTTGTGAAGTGGCAAAATCTGCCATTTTGTTCTCCACATGCAAAAGCTTATCTGAAGTCTCTTTGACTTTGGACGCCAGGGGGTTAATCAGCCCTGCCATGTCTGCACGCAGGGACTGGTGCAAGGCCATCAACAGATTTTTCATGGAATCTTCACATAAGGGCTTATCTGAGGCCTGATATGCATTAAAAGGAACCACTGCTGGGGACATCACTGCTTGTGCCCATGATCCCGTACTGACCTCAGGAGAGCATGATGGGTCCAAACGCGGTTTTTGTTTCTGGGGGCTGCAAGATGGAGAGAGCCCTGCCAGGTCAGTAATGGCGCCGCTCTGAGTAGCTGTAGCCCCTGGAGTTCCCAGGTCACTAGGCGTCGGTGGGAGCGAAGGAAACTCTGTTTCTGTTAAAGAGAGGATGTCGGGCTCTAGCGGAGGTGAGGCGGATCCAGAAGGGCTTCTCGGCGACGCGCTGCCATGGGGAGATGAGGTACGCATTCCGGTGCGGGAGCCCGCGCCATCTTTAGCTGGGCCCCGCTCAAAGAAGCCATCGAGGTTTCCGCTTTACAGCCTGGGAAGCTGCCTTTTCGACTTGCCCATGTTGTCCAGGAGGGTGTCCAGCTTTTATCGCCAATGCAGGCACAGAGGAGGCAGTGTCCGTAGCTCTGGGAAGCTTCTCTGAACACGCTGAGGTGCAGGAGCTGTGAGATCAAGCGGCCATTCCTCTCAGCGGCCAAGCCACGCCCCCCTACTCCTACTGGTTTAAATGCAGAAATTAACATTTTTGTTTTAATGTAATCCACTGTGTGCACTGACCATTGAAGAGATAGCGCTCAGTTAAGTAGCCCCGATTCCCCTTGCTGGTCGGTCTACACACCTAGATCTCTCTTCATTTGCAAACTGTGTATTTTCACTTTTGGTTTTCGCTTTGTTTTTCTTTTGCAATAAAGTATATAATTTATATTATTCTGAGGAATTTATAGCACTTTTATGCAATAGAAAATAAAAAAATGCAGTATTAACGCAAGCAAAACGCACTTGCGTTTTTTCAGATTTTATGATATATTGAACTTATAGCAACTTATTACACCCATCTTTAACAAAAGACGATTGATATATATATATATATATATATATATATTGATACTTATATGTATAATTTAATTATAGCTTAATTTAATCCCTGCATATACAGTGCTGCCCATAATTATTCATACCCTTGGTAAATTTTGACTTAAAGTTACTTTTATTCAACCAGCAAGTCATTTTTTGACGGGAAATGACATAATTGTCTCCCAAAAGATGATAAGACAATGTACAAGAGGCATTATTGTGGAAAAGAAAAACATTTCACAGCTTTTATTTACATTTGAGCAAAAAATGCAAGATGTTCCGCACTGTGGAAAATCTCAGAGGACGTGTTCGGAAGCCAAAAGTGACACCTGTGCTGGCCAGGAGGATAGTCAGAGAGGTGAAAAAGAATCCAAGGATCACCACCAAGGCCATCCTGGTGAATCTAGGCTCTGCTGGTGGCAATGTCTCAAGGCAGACAATCCAACGGACACTGCACGATGCAGACCAAGGAGGAAGCCACTTCTCCAGTTAAGGCACACAAAAACTCGCTTGGCCTTTGCAAAAGCTCATCTGGACAAAGAACAAGACTTCTGGTCTTCTGTGTTATGGTCAGATGAAACAAAAATTGAATTGTTTGGTCACAATGATGTTTCCTTCATTTGGCGTAAACAAGGAGAAGCCTTCAACCCAAAGAACACCATCCCCACTGTCAAACATGGTGGTGAGAACCTAATGCTTTGGGGGTGTTTTTCAGCCAATGGACCAGGGAACCTAATCACAGTAAACGGCACCATGAAAAAAGAGCAATACATCAGGCAGTCTGCAGAGAAACATGGCCTTGGGCACCAGTGGACATTTCAGCATGACAATGACATAAAACACACAGAAAAAGTGGTGAAAAAATGGTTAGCAGACAACAACATTAACATTTTGAAGTGGCCCAGCCAGAGTCCAGACTTGAATCCAATTGAGAATCTGTGGAGGGAGCTAAAGATCAGGGTGATAGCAAGAAGACCCTTCAACCTGAAAGATTTGGGGCTAATTGCTTAAGATGAATGGCCAAAAATACCTGTGGAGACATGCAAAAAGCTGGTCTGCAATTATAGGAAGCGTTTGATTGCTGTAATAGCCAATAAAGGCTTTTCTATTGATTATTGAGAAGGGTATGAATAATTTTGGACTGGACACTTTTTGCTCAAATGTAAATAAAAGCTGAGAAATGTTTTTTTTTTTCCCCACAATAATGCCTCTTGTACATTGTCTTATTATCTTTTGGGAGACACCTATGTAATTTCCCGTCAAAAAATGACTTGCTGGTTGAATAAAAGTAACTTTAAGTCAAAATTTACCAATTGAATAATTATGGGCAGCACTGTACCTAGATTTCCACCATGGTTTAGTATGAACCATATGTTTATTTGGACTCCACCCAGACCTTAATTAATGTCTTCCCTATAAAGCCAAGGTTTTTGAGAATATGGTTCACCACTGAAGAAGGAGACTTTGATCTCAGAAACACATTTGGTATCTCATATAATGATCTTTGGTGTTTTTAAGAAAATTATCCAGCTCAATTAACCTTCAGTCATCTCAACAAACACAAAAAGACTGAATTGTACCACCTGAGCACCGCTACATCTAATATAGGAGAAACACAACCTGCTCTTTGACCCGGCATGCCTACAAGGAGATTGTCTCCCAATCACGTGGGACGCAATGAGGGACGCTCTCTGTACGCGACCTGCACAGACAGCAGATGAACATTTACACTCCAGCACAGTCTCGGCAGGCGGTAAAGTATATATTTTAACAAGCATCTGTAATATCCACTATACCTTACAAATATAAACCTTATAACTGGCAAAATAAGTGTGCATCATAAATTATAACGCTCTAGTGACTTACCGACAACTTAGCAGACAAACTGGTTATTGATTCGATCTATTTGATGAATCTACATTTAAAGGTTTAAGCTGTGTTAGTTACTTGTATCATAGTGCATTGCTAGCAAGGGGTATAATAATATTTCAAGCCCCTTTTTTTTGGAACAGACAACATCAACTATTCTGTGAAATTTGATATTGAAAGCGAGAAGACTACTATTAACACAGTAACCAAGCTACTAAAATGTATACCTTATTTAAAAAAGTGTGGACAATCAGATAATTATCCATATCTACCAGGAGAAATATATGCGATTGCAACCACTATATTTTATTCTATCCTATTTATTATTTATGTTTTGCATTGTATTGTAATTTTATCATTGTTATTTATTTTAATTTTTATAGTTGAGATCTCAATAAATTATATATATATATATATATATATATATATATAGAAAAAGAAAGTCCAGCGGGAGCACCAACCATAAAAAATGGGTGCAAAATCCAAGGGGGATAACGGCAGTCCCCAATAATATAATCGAAGAAATAGGACTGCACTCCAGATATTGGCAAAATCAAGTGGTTTTATTCACCCATATTGTGGCAAATCTTGCAAGATTTGCCACAATATGGGTGAATAAAACCACTTGATTTTGCCAATATCTGGAGTGCAGTCCTATTTCTTCGATTATATATATATATATATATATATATATATACAGTCGTGGCCAAAAGTTTTGAGAATTACACAAATATTAGTTTTCACAAAGATTGCTGCTAAACTGCTTTTAGATCTTTGTTTCAGTTGTTTCTGTGATGTAGTGAAATATAATTACACGCACTTCATACAGGTCCTTCAAAAAAATTTGCATATTGTGATAAAGTTCATTATTTTCTGTAATGTACTGATAAACATTATACTTTCATATATTTTAGATTCATTACACACAACTGAAGTAGTTCAAGCCTTTTATTGTTTTAATATTGATGATTTTGGCATACAGCTCATGTAAACCCAAAATTCATATCTACAAAAATTTGCATATTTCATCCGACCAATGAAAGAAAAGTGTTTTTAATACAAAAAAAGTCAACCTTCAAATAATTATGTTCAGTTATGCACTCAATACTTGGTCGGGAATCCTTTTGCAGAAATTACTGCTTCAATGCGGCGTGGCATGGAGGCAATCAGCCTGTGGCACTGCTGAGGTGTTATGGAGGCCCAGGATGCTTCGATAGCGTCCTTAAGCTCATCCAGAGTGTTGGGTCTTGCGTCTCTCAACTTTCTCTTCCCAATATCCCACAGATTCTCTATGGGGTTCAGGTCAGGAGAGTTGGCAGGCCAATTGAGCACAGTAATACCATGGTCAGTAAACCATTTACCTGTGGTTTTGGCACTGTGAGCAGGTGCCAGGTCGTGCTGAAAAATGAAATCTTCATCTCCATAAAGCTTTTCAGCAGATGGAAGCATGAAGTGCTCCAAAATCTCCTGATAGCTAGCTGCATTGACCCTGCCCTTGATAAAACACAGTGGACCAACACCAGCAGCTGACATGGTACCCCAGACCATCACTGACTGTGGGTACTTGACACTGGACTTCAGGCATTTTGGCATTTCCCTCTCCCCAGTCTTCCTCCAGACTCTGGCACCTTGATTTCCGAATGACATGCCAAATTTGCTTTCATCTGAAAAAAGTACTTTGGACCACTGAGCAACGGTTCAGTGCTGCTTCTCTGTAGCCCAGGTCAGGCGCTTCTGCCGCTGTTTCTGGT
Source organism: Bufo gargarizans (assembly GCF_014858855.1). Taxonomy (NCBI): domain Eukaryota; kingdom Metazoa; phylum Chordata; class Amphibia; order Anura; family Bufonidae; genus Bufo; species Bufo gargarizans. The sequence goes on from NC_058084.1 coordinate 304,073,275, forward strand.
TCAAAAGTGGCTTGACCTGGGGAATGCGGCACCTGTAGCCCATTTCCTGCACATGCCTGTACATGGTGGCTCTGGATGTTTATACTCCAGACTCAGTCCACTGCTTCCGCAGGTCCCCCAAGGTCTGGAATCGGTCCTTCTCCACAATCTTCCTCAGGGTCCGGTCACTTCTTCTCGTTGTGCAGCGTTTTCTGCCACACTTTTTCCTTCCCACAGACTTCCCACTGAGGTGCCTTGATACAGCACTCTGGGAACAGCCTATTTGTTCAGAAATTTCTTTCTGTGTCTTACCCTCTCGCTTGAGGGTGTCAATGATGGCCTTCTGGACTGCAGTCAGGTCGGCAGTCTTACCCATGATTGCGGTTTTAGTAATAAACCAGGCTGGGAGTTTTTAAAAGCCTCAGGAATCTTTGGCAGGTGTTTACAGTTAATTAGTTGATTCAGATGATTAGGTTAATAGCTCATTTAGAGAACCTTTTCATGATATGCAATTTTTTTTAGATAGGAATTTTGGGTTTTCATGAGCTGTATGCCAAAATCATCAATATTAAAACAATAAAAGGCTTGAACTACTTAAGTTGTGTGTAATGAAGCTAAAATATATGAAAGTCTAATGTTTATCAGTACAATACAGAAAATAATGAACTTTATCACAATATGCTATTTTTTTTAGAAGGACCTGTATGTTTCAAAGGCTATGCAAAGAGTTAGTATTTGCAGTGTTGGCCCTTCTTTTTCAGGACCTCTGCAATTCGACTGGGCATGCTCTCAATCAACTTCTGGGCCAATTGCTGACTGATAGCAACCCATTGTTTCATAATCACTTCTTGGAGTTTGTCAGAATTAGTGGGTTTTTGTTTGTCCACCCGCCTCTTGAGGTTTAGCCAGAAGTTCTCAATGGGATTAAGATCTGGGGAGTTTCCAGGCCATGGACCCAAAATGTCAATGTTTTGGTCCCCAAGCCACTTAGTTATCACTTTTGCCTTATGGCACGGTGCTCCATCGTGCTGGAAAATGCATTGTTCTTCACCAAATTGTTGTTGGATTGTTGGAAGAAGTTGCTGTTGGAGGGTGTTTTGGTACCATTCTTTATTCATAGCTGTGTTTTGGGGCAAAATTGTGAGTGAGCCCACTCCCTTGAATGAGAAGCAACCTCACACATGAATGGTCTCAGGATGCTTTACTGTTGGCATGACACAGGACTGCTGGTAGCGCTCACCGTTTCTTCTCTGGACAAGCCTTTTTCCTGATGCCTCAAACAATCGGAAAGAGGCTTCATCGGAGAATATGACTTTGCCCCAGTCCTCAGCAGTCCATCCACCATATTTTATGCAGAAGATCAATCTGTCCCTGATGGGTTTTTTTGGGAGAGAAGTGGCTTCTTTGCTGCCCTTCTTTACACCAGGCCATCTTCCAAAAGTCTTCGCCTCACTGTGCATGCAGATCTGCCTGCTGCCATTCCTGAGCAAGCTCTGCACTGGTGGCACTCCAATCCCGCAGCTGAATCCTCTTTAGGAGACGATCCTGGCGCTTGCTGGACTTTCTTGGACACCCTGAAGCCTTCTTAACAAGAATTGAACCTCTTTCCTTGAAGTTCTTGATGATCCTATGAATTGTTGATTGAGGTGCAATCTTAGTAGACACAATATCCTTGCCTGTGAAGCCATTTTTATGCAACACAATTATGGCTGCACGCGTTTCTTTGCAGGTCACCATGGTTAACAATGGAAGAATGATTTCAAGCATCACTCTCCTTTTAACAGGTCAAGTCTGCCATTTTAACCCAATCAGCCTGACATAATGATCTCCAGCCTTGTGCTCGTCAACATTCTCACCTGAGTTAACAAGACGATTACTGAAATGATCTCAGCAGGTCCTTTAATGACAGCAATGAAATGCAGTGGAAGTATTTTTTAGGATTAAGTTAATTTTCATGGCAAAGAGGGACTATGCAATTCATTTGATCACTCTTCATAACATTCTGGAGTATATGCAAATTGGTATTATAAAAACTTAAGCAGCAACTTTTCCAATTTCCAATATTAATGTAATTCTCAAAACTTTTGGCCACTACTGTATATATATATAAAAAAAAAATATATATATATATATATATATATATATATATTATATAGTCATGTGATTAATCCATACAGCGTCAGATAGAGAGTGCCAACTTAATCAATTTTTCTTTATATTATCATTGTTCCAGTCTGCTTTCCTCGAAGACCATGGGGTCAGCAAATATTGTATGCACCAGAGAAAGGTCAGAGCCTAAGTAGGACTCAACCTGGGTGTTCAGGTGGTAAGTCACCATATGCTGACTGCAGAGGGGGAGGCCTCAGACACAGACGTCAGCTGCGATAAGCTGCGCGCACAGTTTTTTCTGGCAAAAAATAAATTTGTCTTCCCTTTTGGCAACAGGAAAACATTCCCCCATTTTTCTTTTGAGAGTTCAAAAGCATAGCTATCCAGTAATTATCAGATTGCTTTATGTGAATAACATGCCTGTTATTACATAAACAAGCAAACAAAGAGCTTGCTATTCTGTCCAGTAAGCTGGAGGACACAGTTCTTTCTAGCTCTGCCCCACTGAGATCATTTGTTGTTGTCAATATTGTCATCATTTGTTGTTGTCAATATTGTCATCATTCTCTTCATTCTCCTTCAATGCAATTTTGTGCCGCAATCAGCGAGAGATATATGCCAAAAAGTGGTGTATATCTATTTGTAAATTTCCCCATAGTGTCGTTCTCATATACTTCAATGCTATTATGATGATTGCTTGTTATAGAAACATAGAATGTGTCGGCAGATAAGAACCATTTGGCCCATCTAGTCTGCCCAATATATCTAAATCCTATGAATAGTCCCTGGCCCTATCTTATATGAAGGATAGCCTTATGCCTATCCCATGCATGCTTAAACTCCTTCACTGTATTTGCAGCTACCACTTCTGCAGGAAGGCTATTCCATGCATCCACTACTCTCTCAGTAAAGTAATACTTCCTTATATTACTTTTAAACCTTTGCCCCTCTAATTTAAAACTGTGTCCTCTTGTGGTAGTTTTTCTTCTTTTAAATATGCTCTCCTCCTTTACCGAGTTGATTCCCTTTATGTATTTAAAAGTTTCTATCATATCCCCTCTGTCTCTTCTTTCTTCCAAGCTATACATATTAAGGTCCTTTAACCTTTCCTGGTAAATTTTATCCTGCAATCCATGTACTAGTTTAGTAGCTCTTCTCTGAACTCTCTCTAGAGTATCTATATCCTTCTGGAGATATGGCCTCCAGTACTGCGCACAATACTCCAAGTGAGGTCTCACCAGTGTTCTGTACAGCGGCATAAGCACTTCACTCTTTCTACTGCTTATACCTCTCCCTATACATCCAAGCATTCTTCAGGCATTTCGTGCTGCTCTATTACATTGTCTTCCCACCTTTAAGTCTTCTGAAATAATTACTCCTAAATCCCTTTCCTCAGATACTGAGGTCAGGACTGTGTCAAATATTCTATATTCTGCCCTTGGGTTTTTACGCCCCAGGTGCATTATCTTGCACTTATCCACATTAAATTTCAGTTGCCAGAGTTCTGACCATTCTTCTAGTTTTCCTAAATCCTTTTCCATTTGGCGTTTCCCTCCAGGAACATCAACCCTGTTACATATCTTTGTGTCATCAGCAAAAAGACAAACCTTACCATCAAGGCCTTTTGCAATATCACTTATGAAAATATTAAACAAAATTGGTCCCAGTACAGATCCCTGTGGAACCCCACTGGTAACATGACCTTGTTTTGAATGTTCTCCATTGACTACAACCCTCTGTTGTCTGTCACTCAGCCACTGCCTAATCCACTCAACAATATGGAAGTCCATGCTCAATGACTGCAGTTTATTGATAAGTCTTCTGTGTGGGACAGTGTCAAAAGCCTTACTAAAATCTAGATATGCGATGTCTACTGCACCTCCACCGTCTATTATTTTAGTCACCCAGTCAAAAAAATCTATAAGATTTGTTTGACATGATCTCCCTGAAGTAAACCCATGTTGTTTTTCATCTTGCAATCCATGGGATTTTAGATGTTCCACAATCCTATCCTTTAATAGGGTTTCCATTAATTTGCCTACTATTGATGTCAGACTCACTGGTCTATAGTTGCTCGATTCCTCCCTACTGCCTTTCTTGTGAATGGGCACGACATTTGCCAATTTCCAATCTTCCGGGACGACTCCTGTTACTAATGATTGGTTAAATAAATCTGTTAACGGTTTTGCCAGCTCACCACTAAGCTCTTTTAATAATTTTGGGTGTATCTCATCAGGCCCCTGTGACTTATTTGTCTTTACTTTAGACAGCAAACTTAGAACATCTTCCTCTGTAAAGACACATGCATCAAACGATTTATTAGTCATCCTTTCTAGTGGAGGTCCTTCTCCTTTTTCTTTTGCAAAAACTGAACAGAAGTATTCATTAAGGCAGTCGGCTAGCCCTTTATTCTCTTCTACATACCTCCCGTCCTTTGTTTTTAATTTAGTTATTCCTTGTTTTAATTTCCTTTTTTCATTTATATATCTGAAGAATGTCTTATCCCCTTTTTTCATAGACTGAGCTAGTTTTTCTTCTGCCTGCGCTTTAGAAGTTCTTATAACTTGCTTGGCCTCTTTCTGCCTAATCTTGTAGATTTCCTTATCTTCATTGCTCTGCTTTTTTTTATAATTACAAAATGCTAGCTTTTTATTTTTAATGATTTGGGCCACTTCTGCTGAGTACCACAGTGGTCTCTTCCTTTTTTTGCTTTTATTGACAAGTCTAATGCAATTTTCTGTTGCCTTCAGTAATGCACCTTTTAAGTAGTCCCATTTCTCCTGGACTCCATGTAATTCGTTCCAGTCTGATAAGGACTCATTTATGACTAATTTCATTTTTGAAAAGTCTGTTTTTCTAAAATCTAAAATTTTTGTTTTTGTGTGGTGGGACTCTTTCACAGTTCTTATATTAAACCACACTGACTGGTGATCACTAGATCCCAAGGTTTCGACTACAATGACATCATATACCGAATCCCCATTTGTGAATACCAAATCCAAAATGGCCTCCCTCCGGGTTGGCTCCTCAACCATTTGTTGTAGGGATAACCCCAGTAGGGAATTTAGAATATCTGTACTCCTGGTAGAACTTGCTATTTTGGTTTTCCAGTTTATATCTGGAAGATTGAAATCTCCCATGATGATAACTTCTCCTTTCATTGTCATTTTAGCTATATAGTTATAGTTCCAAAACAATAATAAAAAAGAAAAATAAATGTTTTTTTTAAATATTTTATTTTTTTTAAATATGAAAATTCAAATCACCACCTCTTCGCCAAAATGTAAATAAAAATATGTATACAATAAAAAAATACATAAATATCATGGTCATCACTGCATGCACAAACACTAATACTATTGTATACTATATATATACTAAATGGCTGATTAGTTGTTTTTTGGTCGCCTCACCTCCCACAAAAAAAATGAATAAAAAGTGATCAAAAGGTCATACACACCCCAAAGTATCAATGAAAAGTAAAGACTGCCCCACAGAGAATGAGCCTTCACACAGCTCAGTACACATAACTACAAAAAGGTTGCAGAATTATGTTTTGTTTTCCAATGTCACGCCATTTGGAATTTTTTTCTAGCTCCTCGCTTCATCATATGCAATATTAAATGGTGGAATTAGAATGTCCAACTTGTCCTGCAAAAAAGTCCTCATATGGCTATGTGAATTGAAAATAAAAAAGTTATGGCCCAGGAAAGGCAGGGAGTGAAAAATTAAAACGAAAAAACCTCTGAGGCTGGAAGGGTAATATCATTGGTTCAACAATTACATTTTTGTACTATGAAACATATAATGCGATGCAATTATGTGTCTGCTAAACCAATATAACTATTCAGTTTTGGCGATGAAATCTCTTTGATCGCTGGGTCAAAAATTACATTTTAGTACTATGAAAAACACTCTGCGATGCAATAATGAATCCGCTAACTTCCTGAGGCTTGCTCTACTAAGTGGGCTTCTTATTAAGTGGAGTTAAAAAAAAAGGAGTTCTAGTGCTGAGTGTGATTTTGTGGGAGTGATTGCAGGTGGCAGAGTGTGGTTTGAAGCAGAGATGCTTTAAAGTTAAGTTTTTGCATTTTAGTACTGCCATTTAAAACTTTTTTTTTTTCCTCTGCAGGGTGTTGCCATTTAAACCCATTTTTTTTTCTCTGCTTGATTAAGGGGAGTGGCCTGGGCAACCAGGTGCTATAAATTGAACCAATAGACTCTCTAGAGCTTGCTCTTCCTGAGGCTTGCTCTACTAAGTGGGCTTCTTATTAAGTGGAGTTAAAAAAAGAAGTTCTAGTGCTGAGTGTGATTTTGTGGGAGTGATTGCTGGTGGCTGAGTGTGGGTTGAAGTAGAGAGCCTTGAAAGTTAAGTTTTTGCATTTTAGTGCTGCCATTTAAAACTTTTTTTTTCCTCTGCAGGGTGTTGCCATTTAAACCCATTTTTATTTTATTTTTTATTTTTTCTCTGCTTGATTAAGGGGAGTGACCTGGGCAACCAGGTGCTATACATTGAACCACTAGACTCTCTAGAGCTTGCTCTTCCTGAGGCTTGCTCTACCAAGTTGGCTTCTTATAAAGTGAAGTAAAAAAAAAAGGAGTTCTAGTGCTGAGTGTGATTTTGTGGGAGTGATTGCAGGTGGCTGAGTGTGGTTTGAAGCAGAGATCCTTGAAAGTTAAGTTTTTGCATTTTAGTACTGACATTTACAACTTTTTTTTCCTCTGCAGGGTGTTGCCATTTAAACCCATTTTTTCTCTGCTTGATTAATGGGAGTGGCCTGGGCAACCAGATGCTATACATTGAACCACTAGACTCTCTAGAGCTTGCTCTTCCTGAGGCTTGCTCTACTAAGTGGGCTTCTTATTAAGTAGAGTTAAAAAAAAGTTTAAGAAAAGGAGTTGGAAACTAAGGTTGGATATAATTTCCTTGTGTGTGGTTGGCTTATTTCTAGGTAGTCTTTCAACTACAGCAGACAGAGTCTAATTCTAAATCATATTTATTGTTTTACTTTTTTACTGTTGTAATCCCCATTTAGTATGTTTTGCACAATTGAAAACACAGTCCAGTGCACATCTTGCATGATGTATGCAGTCCTGGAACTGCCGTTCCAGGGTGTATATCTTTGTTCAAGATGTGAGAAAATTACCCATTTGGAATCTCAAATCGAGTCTCTAAACGGGCAAGTTGCAACACTGAGAGGCATTGACAATTTCAAAAGAGTTTGCTTCTCACCGAGCAAGCACTCTTTGGGGTAGATGAGGGGGAGGGTGACAGCGAGGAGGCTGAGGAAAGTGAGGTAGCTAGCTGGGTAACAGTTAGAAAGCGGGGTAGAGGGAAGAGTGCCAGGGAGGCTAGTCCTGATCTGACACACCCCAACAAGTTTGCACTTTGGCAGATGAGGGGGATGTCAGTCCAGGGACGGCACTGCTGCAGCCGGACACTTCCTCTGCCAGTCAGGGGAATGTCAGCTCCAGTAAGCAGGGAACCAGGAGAGCAGGGCAGGCCAGACAGGTGCTGGTAGTTGGAGACTTCATTATTAGGGGAACAAATAGGGAAATCTGTCACAAAGACTGTGATCGCCGAACAGTGTGCTGTCTTCCTGGCGCTAGAGTTCGACACATCGCGGATCGGGTTGACAGATTTCTGAGAGGGGCTGGAGAAGATCCAGCGGTCATAGTCCATATTGGAACCAAAGACAAAGTTAGAGGTAGGTGGAGAGTCCTTAAAAATGATTTCAGGGATTTAGGTCAGAAGCTTAGGGCAAGGACCTCAAAGGTAGTATTTTCCGAAATACTGCCTGTACCACGAGCCACACAAGAAAGGCAGTGGGAGATTAGGGAGATTAACAAGTTGCTCAAGAAATGGTGTAGGAAGGAGGGGTTAGGGTTCCTGGAGAACTGGGCTGACTTCTCTATCGGCTACAGGCTCTATCGTAAGGACTGGCTGCATCTCAATGGGGGAGGGGCAGCTGTGCTGGGGAGAAAGATGGCTAGAAGGTTGGAGGAATGTTTAAACTAGGGACTAGGGGAGAGGGAAATTACACTATAGGAGGGGGAAATAGTGCAGATAGAGACTTGGGGCAAGGTAGTGGGACTGGGGGAGGAATGGAAGGAGGGACTAGAACAGTTCAGAAGGAAAGGTGTAGGGTAAAAAATATATATAAACCTCTCAAATGTATGTATACTAATGCCAGAAGCCTGACTAATAAAACTGGAGAGCTGGAATTAGTGATGTGTGAGGAGAACTATGACATAGTGGGAATAACTGAGACATGGCTTGATGATAGCTATGACTGGGCAGTTAATGTATAAGGTTACAGTCTGTTTAGAAAGGATCGTCAAAACCGGAGAGGTGAAGGGGTTTGCCTTTATGTAAAGTCTTGGTTAAAGCAGACACTCCGTGAAGATATAAGTGAGGGACATGAACACGTGGAGTCAATGTGGGTAGAGATACATGGAGCTAAAACCAACTATAAATTACTAATAGGAGTTTACTATAAACCACCTAATTTACCAGAGTCCACAGAAAATCTACTACTAAGTGAGATAGACGAGGCTGCAAATCATAATGAGGTGGTTATTATGGGGGACTTCAACTACCCAGATATAGACTGGGAAACTGAAACTTGTATATCTCATAAGGGAAACAAGTTCTTGGCAATAACCAAAGACAATTACCCTATCCCAACTGGTTCAGGACCCGACTAGAGGGACGGCCATACTGGACTTAGTATTAACCAATAGGCCTGACAGAACAACGGACGTGCAGGTTGGGGGACACCTGGGAAATACTGACCATAAAGTAATAACCTTCCAATTATCATTCAAAAGAGCGTTTCTACAGGGAGGAAAAAAAATACAAAACTTCAAAAAAGCTAAATTTAGCCAACTAAGAGAGGCCATAGGCCGAACTAACTGGGACAAAGTCCTCAAAAATAAAAATACAGCCACAAAATGGGATATCTTTAAAAACATCCTAAAATCTCATTGTGAAAGGTACATACCGTATGGGAATAAAAGGTTAAGGAACAAAAAGAAACCAATGTGGATAAATAGAACGGTAAAGAAAGCAATAAATGACAAAAAGAAAGCATACAATTCACTGAAACAGGAGGGTAGCACGGAAGCACTGAAAAACTTTAAGGAAAAAAATAGAACATGTAAAAAACAAATAAAAGCGGCCACACTAGAGACCGAGAGCTTAATTGCCAAAGAGAGTAAAACTAGCCCTAAAATGTTCTTCAATTATATAAATGTTAAAAAGTATAAATCTGAAGGTGTCGGCCCTTTAAAGAGTAATGAGGGGGGAGTCGCAGAGAGCGATGAGGAGAAAGCAAAGCTGTTAAATATTTTTTTCTCTAATGTATTCACTGAGGAAAATAAACTGTCAGATGACATGCAGAATGTAAAAATAAATTCCCCATTAAAAGTGTCCTGTCTGACCCAGGAAGAAGTACATCAGCAACTTAAAAAGATTAAAATAGACAAATCGCCAGGACCGGATGGCATACACCCCCGTATCCTAAAGGAATTAAGTAATGTCATAGCCAGACCCTTATTTCTGATATTTGCAGACTCTATACTGACAGGGAATGTCCCACAGGATTGGCGCATGGCAAATGTGGTGCCAATATTCAAAAAGGGTCCAAAAACAGAGCCTGGAAACTATAGGTCGGTAAGTTTAACATCTGTTGTGGGTAAACTGTTTGAAGGTTTTCTGAGAGATGCTATATTAGAGCATCTCAACGGAAATAAACAAATAACGCCATATCAGCATGGCTTCGTGAGGGATCGGTCATGTCAAACTAAGTTAATCAGTTTCTATGAGGAGGTAAGTTTTAGACTTGACAGCGGTGAATCAATGGATGTCGTATATCTGGACTTCTCCAAAGCATTTGACACTGTACCACATAAAAGGTTAGTATATAAAATGAGAATGCTCGGACTGGGAGAAAACATATGTATGTGGGTAAGTAACTGGCTCAGTGATAGAAAACAGAAGGTGATTATTAACGTTACACACTCAGATTGGGTCACTGTCACTAGTGGGGTACCTCAGTATTGGGCCCTATTCTCTTCAATATATTTATTAATGATCTTGTAGAAGGCTTGCATAGTAAAGTATCAATTTTCGCAGATGACACTAAACTGTGTAAAGTAATTTACACTGATGAGGACAGTCTACTACTACAGAGGGATCTGGATAGATTGGAGGCTTGGGCAGATAAGTTGCAGATGAGGTTTAACACTGATAAATGTAAAGTTATGCACATGGGAAGGAAAAATGCAAGTCACCCGTACATACTAAATGGTAAAACACTCGGTAACACTGACATGGAAAAGGATCTAGGAATTTTAATAAACAGCAATCTAAGCTGCAAAAACCAGTGTCAGGCAGCTGCTGCCAAGGCCAATAAGATAATGGGTTGCATCAGAAGGGGCATAGATGCCTGTGATGAGAACATAGTCGTACCACTTTACAAATCGCTAGTCAGACCACACATGGAGTACTGTGTACAGTTCTGGGCTCCTGTAAACAAGGCAGGCATAGCAGAGCTGGAGAAGGTCCAGAGGAGGGCAACTAAAGTAATAACTGGAATGGGGCAACTACAGTACCCTGAAAGATTATTCAAATTAGGGCTATTCACTTTAGAAAAAAGACGACTGAGGGGAGATCTAATTAATATGTATAAATATATCAGGGGTCAGTACAGAGATCTATCCCACCAGCTATTTATCCCCATGACTGTGACGAGGGGACATCCTCTGCGTCTGGAAAAAAGAAGGTTTGTACACAAACATAGAAAAGGATTCTTTACGGTAAGAGCATTGAGACTATGGAACTCTATGCCTGAGGAGGTGGTGATGGTGAGTACAATAAAGGAATTCAAGAGGGGCCTCTATGTATTTCTGGAGTGTAATAATATTACAGGCTATAGCTACTAGAGAGGGGTCGTTGATCCAGGGAGTTATTCTGATTGCCTGATTGGAGTCGGGAAGGAATTTTTTATTCCCCTAAAGTGGGGAAAATTGGCTTCTCCCCCACAGTTTTTTTTTTGCCTTTCTCTGGATCAACTTGCAGGATAACAGGCCTAACTGGATGGACAAATGTCTTTTTTCGGCCTTATGTACTATGTTACTATGTATCCCATCATGTCTTTATCCCCAGGACTGTGACGAGGGGACATCCTCTGCGTCTGGAGGAAAGAAGGTTTGTACACAAACATAGAAAAGGATTCTTTACGGTAAGAGCAGTGAGACTATGGAACTCTCTGCCTGAGGAGGTGGTGATGGTGAGTACAATAAAGGAATTCAAGAGGGGCCTGGATGTATTTCTGGAGAGTAATAATATTACAGGCTATAGCTAGAGTTGAGCGAACACCTGGATGTTCGGGTTCGAGAAGTTCGGCCGAACATCCCGGAAATGTTCGGGTTCGGGATCCGAACCCGATCCGAACTTCGTCCCGAACCCGAACCCCATTGAAGTCAATGGGGACCCGAACTTTTCGGCACTAAAACGGCTGTAAAACAGCCCAGGAAAGGGCTAGAGGGCTGCAAAAGGCAGCAACATGTAGGTAAATCCCCTGCAAACAAATGTGGATAGGGAAATTAATTAAAATTAAAATTAAATAAATAAAAATTAACCAAAATCAATTGGAGAGAGGTTCCATAGCAGAGAATCTGGCTTCCCGTCACCCACCACTGGAACAGTCCATTCTCAGATATTTAGGCCCCGGCACCCAGGCAGAGGAGAGAGGTCCCGTAACAGACAATCTGGCTTCATGTCAGCAGAGAATCAGTCTTCATGTCATAGCAGAGAATCAGGCTTCACGTCACCCACCACTGTAAGAGTCCATTTTCATAAATTTAGGCCCAGCACCCAGGCAGAGGAGAGAGGTCCCGTAACAGACAATCTGGCTTCATGTCAGCAGAGAATCAGTCTTCATATCATAGCAGAGAATCAGGCTTCACGTCAGCCACCACTGCAACAGTCCATTGTCATAAATTCAGGCCCAGCACCCAGGCAGAGGAGAGAGGTCCCGTAACAGACAATCTGGCTTCATGTCAGCAGAGAATCAGTCTGCATGTCATAGCAGAGAATGAGGCTTCACGTCACCCACCACTGCAACAGTCCATTTTCATAAATTTAGGCCCAGCACCCAGGCAGAGGAGAGAGGTCCCGTAACAGAGGATCTGGCTTCATGTCACCAGAGAATCAGTCTGCATGTCATAGCAGAGAATCAGGCTTCACGTCACCCACCACTGCAACAGTCCATTTTCATAAATTTAGGCCCAGCACCCAGGCAGAGGAGAGAGGTCCCGTAACAGAGGATCTGGCTTCATGTCACCAGAGAATCAGTCTGCATGTCATAGCAGAGAATCAGGCTTCACGTCAGCCACCACTGCAACAATCCATTGGCATATATTTAGGCCTAGCACACAGGCAGAGGAGAGAGGTCCCGTAACAGACAATCTGGCTTCATGTCAGCAGAGAATCAGTCTTCATATCATAGCAGAGAATCAGGCTTCACGTCAGCCACCAATGCAACAGTCCATTGTCAGATATTTAGGCCCAGCACCCAGGCAGAGGAGAGAGGTCCCGTAACAGAGGATCTGGCTTCATGTCAGCAGAGAATCAGTCTTCATGTCATAGCAGAGAATCAGGCTTCACGTCACCCACCACTGTAAGAGTCCATTTTCATAAATTTAGGCCCAGCACCCAGGCAGAGGAGAGAGGTCCCGTAACAGACGATCTGGCTTCATGTCAGCAGAGAATCAGTCTGCATGTCATAGCAGAGAATGAGGCTTCACGTCACCCACCACTGCAACAGTCCATTTTCATAAATTTAGGCCCAGCACCCAGGCAGAGGAGAGAGGTCCCGCAACAGAGGATCTGGCTTCATGTCAGCAGAGAATCAGTCTGCATGTCATAGCAGAGAATCAGGCTTCACGTCAGCCACCACTGCAACAGTCCATTGTCATAAATTCAGGCCCAGCACCCAGGCAGAGGAGAGAGGTCCCGTAACAGACAATCTGGCTTCATGTCACCAGAGAATCAGTCTGCATGTCATAGCAGAGAATGAGGCTTCACGTCAGCCACCACTGCAACAATCCATTGGCATATATTTAGGCCTAGCACACAGGCAGAGGAGAGGTTCATTCAACTTTGGGTAGCCTTGCAATATAATGGTAAAATGAAAATAAAAATAGGATTGAATGAGGAAGTGCCCTGGAGTCCAATAATATATGGTTATGGGGAGGTAGTTAATGTCTAATCTGGACAAGGGACGGACAGGTCCTGTGGGATCCATGCCTGGTTCATTTTTATGAACGTCAGCTTGTCCACATTGGCTGTAGACAGGCGGCTGCGTTTGTCTGTAATGACGCCCCCTGCCGTGCTGAATACACGTTCAGACAAAACGCTGGCTGCCGGGCAGGCCAGCACCTCCAAGGCATAAAAGGCTAGCTCTGGCCACGTGGACAATTTAGAGACCCAGAAGTTGAATGGGGCCGAACCATCAGTCAGTACGTGGAGGGGTGTGCACACGTACTGTTCCACCATGTTAGTGAAATGTTGCCTCCTGCTAACACGTTGCGTATCAGGTGGTGGTGCAGTTAGCTGTGGCGTGTTGACAAAAGTTTTCCACATCTCTGCCATGCTAACCCTGCCCTCAGAGGAGCTGGCCGTGACACAGCTGCCTTGGCGACCTCTTGCTCCTCCTCTGCCTTGGCCTTGGGCTTCCACTTGTTCCCCTGTGACATTTGGGAATGCTCTCAGTAGCGCGTCTACCAACGTGCGCTTGTACTCGCGCATCTTCCTATCACGCTCCAGTGCAGGAAGTAAGGTGGGCACATTGTCTTTGTAGCGTGGATCCAGCAGGGTGGCAACCCAGTAGTCCGCACAGGTTAAAATGTGGGCAACTCTGCTGTCGTTGCGCAGGCACTGCAGCATGTAGTCGCTCATGTGTGCCAGGCTGCCCAGGGGTAAGGACAAGCTGTCCTCTGTGGGAGGCGTATCGTCATCGTCCTGCCTTTCCCCCCAGCCACGCACCAGTGATGGACCCGAGCTGCGTTGGGTGCCACCCCGCTGTGACCATGCTTCATCCTCATCCTCCTCCACCTCCTCCTCATCCTCGTCCTCCTCGTCCTCCAGTAGTGGGCCCTGGCTGGCCACATTTGTACCTGGCCTCTGCTGTTGCCAAAAACCTCCCTCTGAGTCACTTCGAAGAGACTGGCCTGAAAGTGCTAAAAATGACCCCTCTTCCTCCTCCTCCTCCTCCTCCTCCTGGGCCACCTCCTCTTCCATCATCGCCCTAAGTGTTTTCTCAAGGAGACATAGAAGTGGTATTGTAACGCTGATAACGGTGTCATCGCCACTGGCCATGTTGGTGGAGTACTCGAAACAGCGCAACAGGGCACACAGGTCTCGCATGGAGGCCCAGTCATTGGTGGTGAAGTGGTGCTGTTCTGTAGTGCGACTGACCCGTGCGTGCTGCAGCTGAAACTCCACTATGGCCTGCTGCTGCTCGCACAGTCTGTCCAGCATGTGCAAGGTGGAGTTCCACCTGGTGGGCACGTCGCATATGAGGCGGTGAGCGGGAAGGCCGAAGTTACGCTGTAGCGCAGACAGGCGAGCAGCGGCAGGATGTGAACGCCGGAAGCGCGAACAGACGGCCCGCACTTTATGCAGCAGCTCTGACATGTCGGGGTAGTTGTGAATGAACTTCTGCACCACCAAATTCAGCACATGCGCCAAGCAAGGGATGTGCGTCAAATTGGCTAGTCCCAGAGCTGCAACGAGATTTCGCCCATTATCACACACCACCAGGCCGGGCTTGAGGCTCACCGGCAGCAACCACTCGTCGGTCTGTTGTTCAATACCCCGCCACAACTCCTGTGCGGTGTGGGGCCTGTCCCCCAAACATATGAGTTTCAGAATGGCCTGCTGACGTTTACCCCGGGCTGTGCTGAAGTTGGTGGTGAAGGTGTGTGGCTGACTGGATGAGCAGGTGGAAGAAGAGGAGGAGGAAGCCGAGAAGGAGGAGGTGGCAACAGGAGGCAAAGAATGTTGCCCTGCGATCCTTGGCGGCGGAAGGACGTGCGCCAAACAGCTCTCCGCCTGGGGCCCAGCTGCCACTACATTTACCCAGTGTGCAGTTAGGGAGATATAGCGTCCCTGGCCGTGCTTACTGGTCCACGTATCTGTGGTTAGGTGGACCTTGCTACAGATGGCGTTGCGCAGTGCACACTTGATTTTATCGGATACTTGGTTGTGCAGGGAAGGCACGGCTCTCTTGGAGAAGTAGTGCCGGCTGGGAACAACATACTGTGGGACAGCAAGCGACATGAGCTGTTTGAAGCTGTCTGTGTCCACCAGCCTAAATGACAGCATTTCATAGGCCAGTAGTTTAGAAATGCTGGCATTCAGGGCCAGGGATCGAGGGTGGCTAGGTGGGAATTTACGCTTTCTATCAAATGTTTGTGAGATGGAGAGCTGAACGCTGGCGTGTGACATGGTTGAGACGCTTGGTGACGGAGGTGGTGGTGGTGGTGTTGGTGGTACATCCCCTGTTTGCTGGGCGGCAGGTGCCAACGTTCCTCCAGAGGCGGAGGAAGAGGCCGAGGCGGCAGCAGCAGAATAGGCCGAGGCGGCAGCAGCAGAAGAGGTAGCAGGGGGAGCCTGAGTGACTTCCTTGGTTTTAAGGTGTTTACTCCACTGCAGTTCATGCTTTGCATGCAGGTGCCTGGTCATGCAGGTTGTGCTCAGGTTCAGAACGTTAATGCCTCGCTTCAGGCTCTGATGGCACAGCGTGCAAACCACTCGGGTCTTGTCGTCAGCACATTGTTTGAAGAAGTGCCATGCCAGGGAACTCCTTGAAGCTGCCTTTGGGGTGCTCGGTCCCAGATGGCGGCGGTCAGTAGCAGGCGGAGTCTCTTGGCGGCGGGTGTTCTGCTTTTGCCCACTGCTCCCTCTTTTGCTACGCTGTTGGCTCGGTCTCACCACTGCCTCTTCCTCCGAACTGTGAAAGTCAGTGGCACGACCTTCATTCCATGTGGGGTCTAGGACCTCATCGTCCCCTGCATCGTCTTCCACCCAGTCTTGATCCCTGACCTCCTGTTCAGTCTGCACACTGCAGAAAGACGCAGCAGTTGGCACCTGTGTTTCGTCATCATCAGAGACATGCTGAGGTGGTATTCCCATGTCCTCATCATCAGGAAACATAAGTGGTTGTGCGTCAGTGCATTCTATGTCTTTCACCGCTGGGGAAGGGCTAGGTGGATGCCCTTGGGAAACCCTGCCAGCGGAGTCTTCAAACAGCATAAGAGACTGCTGCATAACTTGAGGCTGAGACAGTTTCCCTGGTATGCATGGGGGTGATGTGACAGACTGATGGGGTTGGTTTTCAGGCGCCATCTGTGCGCTTTCTGCAGAAGACTGGGTGGGAGATAATGTGAACGTGCTGGATCCACTGTCGGCCACCCAATTGACTAATGCCTGTACCTGCTCAGGCCTTACCATCCTTAGAACGGCATTGGGCCCCACCATATATCGCTGTAAATTCTGGCGGCTACTGGGACCTGAGGTAGTTGGTACACTAGGACGTGTGGATGTGGCAGAACGGCCACGTCCTCTCCCAGCACCAGAGGGTCCACTAACACCACCACGACCATGTCCACGTCCGCGTCCCTTACTAGATGTTTTTCTCATTGTTATGGTTCACCACAACAACAAATATATTATTTGGCCCAATGTATTGTATTCAAATTCAGCGGGATATAAATTTGAGGCCTAGTATTTAGGCGCTGGGTGACCGGTATGGATTTAGTGACAGAATTAGACTTGGAAATGCACAGAAGCGTGTGTGTGAAGTTATTCTGAATGACCCTATGTGCACCTTGAATATTATATACCCTTTTTGGGATAGATTTCAAATAGCTCTGATATAGCAGGAACCACTAAATTATGAAATTGCTAAATTGGGAGTTGTATTTCAACCCAGAACAAAAAATGTGCTTTGACGGACACTAAATATCTTGCCCAGCAACAACAGTACAGCGGTAACGAGAGATTTAGCAGGATATAAATTTGAGGCCTAGTATTTAGGCGCTGGGTGACAGGTATGGGTTTAGTGACAGAATTAGACTTGGAAATACACAGTAGCGGGTGTGTGTGAAGTTATTCTGAATGACCCAATGTGCACCTTGAATATTATATACCCTTTTAGGGATAGATTTCAAATAGCTCTGATATAGCAGAAACCACTAAATTATGAAATTGCTAAATTGGGAATTGTATTTCAACCCAGAACAAAAAATGTGCTTTGACGGACACTAAATATCTTGCCCAGCAACAACAGTACAGCGGTAACGAGAGATTTAGCAGGATATAAATTTGAGGCCTAGTATTTAGGCGCTGGGTGACAGGTATGGGTTTAGTGACAGAATTAGACTTGAAAATACACAGTAGCGGGTGTGTGTGAAGTTATTCTGAATGACCCAATGTGCACCTTGAATATTATATACCCTTTTAGGGATAGATTTCAAATAGCTCTGATATAGCAGAAACCACTAAATTATGAAATTGCTAAATTGGGAATTGTACTTCAACCCAGAACAAAAAATGTGCTTTGACGGACACTAAATATCTTTCCAAGCAACAACAGTACAGCGGTAACGAGAGATTTAGCAGGATATAAATTTGAGGCCTAGTATTTAGGCGCTGGGTGACAGGTATGGGTTTAGTGACAGAATTAGACTTGGAAATACACAGTAGCGGGTGTGTGTGAAGTTATTCTGAATGACCCAATGTGCACCTTGAATATTATATACCCTTTTAGGGATAGATTTCAAATAGCTCTGATATAGCAGAAACCACTAAATTATGAAATTGCTAAATTGGGAATTGTATTTCAACCCAGAACAAAAAATGTGCTTTGACGGACACTAAATATCTTGCCCAGCAACAACAGTACAGCGGTAACGAGAGATTTAGCAGGATATAAATTTGAGGCCTAGTATTTAGGCGCTGGGTGACAGGTATGGGTTTAGTGACAGAATTAGACTTGGAAATACACAGTAGCGGGTGTGTGTGAAGTTATTCTGAATGACCCAATGTGCACCTTGAATATTATATACCCTTTTAGGGATAGATTTCAAATAGCTCTGATATAGCAGAAACCACTAAATTATGAAATTGCTAAATTGGGAATTGTACTTCAACCCAGAACAAAAAATGTGCTTTGACGGACACTAAATAACTTTCCCAGCTACAACAGGACAGCGGTAACGAGAGATTTAGCGGGATATAAATTTGAGGCCTAGTATTTAGGCGCTGGGTGACAGGTATGGGTTTAGTGACAGAATTAGACTTGGAAATACACAGTAGCGGGTGTGTGTGAAGTTATTCTGAATGACCCTATGTGCACCTTCAATATGATCTACCCTTTTAGGGATAGATTTCAAATAGCTCTGATATAGCAGAAACCACTAAATTATGAAATTGCTAAATTGGGAATTGTATTTCAACCCAGAAGAAAAAATGTGCTTTGACGGACACTAAATAACTTTCCCAGCTACAACAGGACAGCGGTAACGAGAGATTTAGCAGGATATAAATTTGAGGCCTAGTATTTAGGCGCTGGGTGACAGGTATGGGTTTAGTGACAGAATTAGACTTGAAAATACACAGTAGCGGGTGTGTGTGAAGTTATTCTGAATGACCCAATGTGCACCTTGAATATTATATACCCTTTTAGGGATAGATTTCAAATAGCTCTGATATAGCAGAAACCACTAAATTATGAAATTGCTAAATTGGGAATTGTACTTCAACCCAGAACAAAAAATGTGCTTTGACGGACACTAAATATCTTTCCAAGCAACAACAGTACAGCGGTAACGAGAGATTTAGCAGGATATAAATTTGAGGCCTAGTATTTAGGCGCTGGGTGACAGGTATGGGTTTAGTGACAGAATTAGACTTGGAAATACACAGTAGCGGGTGTGTGTGAAGTTATTCTGAATGACCCAATGTGCACCTTGAATATTATATACCCTTTTAGGGATAGATTTCAAATAGCTCTGATATAGCAGAAACCACTAAATTATGAAATTGCTAAATTGGGAATTGTACTTCAACCCAGAACAAAAAATGTGCTTTGACGGACACTAAATAACTTTCCCAGCTACAACAGGACAGCGGTAACGAGAGATTTAGCGGGATATAAATTTGAGGCCTAGTATTTAGGCGCTGGGTGACAGGTATGGGTTTAGTGACAGAATTAGACTTGGAAATACACAGTAGCGGGTGTGTGTGAAGTTATTCTGAATGACCCTATGTGCACCTTCAATATGATCTACCCTTTTAGGGATAGATTTCAAATAGCTCTGATATAGCAGAAACCACTAAATTATGAAATTGCTAAATTGGGAATTGTATTTCAACCCAGAACAAAAAATGTGCTTTGACGGACACTAAATAACTTTCCCAGCTACAACAGGACAGCGGTAACGAGAGATTTAGCAGGATATAAATTTGAGGCCTAGTATTTAGGCGCTGGGTGACAGGTATGGGTTTAGTGACAGAATTAGACTTGAAAATACACAGTAGCGGGTGTGTGTGAAGTTATTCTGAATGACCCAATGTGCACCTTGAATATTATATACCCTTTTAGGGATAGATTTCAAATAGCTCTGATATAGCAGAAACCACTAAATTATGAAATTGCTAAATTGGGAATTGTACTTCAACCCAGAACAAAAAATGTGCTTTGACGGACACTAAATAACTTTCCCAGCTACAACAGGACAGCGGTAACGAGAGATTTAGCAGGATATAAATTTGAGGCCTAGTATTTAGGCGCTGGGTGACAGGTATGGGTTTAGTGACAGAATTAGACTTGAAAATACACAGTAGCGGGTGTGTGTGAAGTTATTCTGAATGACCCAATGTGCACCTTGAATATTATATACCCTTTTAGGGATAGATTTCAAATAGCTCTGATATAGCAGAAACCACTAAATTATGAAATTGCTAAATTGGGAATTGTACTTCAACCCAGAACAAAAAATGTGCTTTGACGGACACTAAATAACTTTCCCAGCTACAACAGGACAGCGGTAACGAGAGATTTAGCGGGATATAAATTTGAGGCCTAGTATTTAGGCGCTGGGTGACCGGTATGGATTTAGTGACAGAATTAGACTGGGATATGGCCAAAAAATAACCACACTATTGCTGGTTAAATGCACTTGGTGACGGGCGCAGCTTGCCCCTGATGTAGTATATGGCCAAAAAATGAACAGACTATTGCTGGTTAAATGCACTTGGTGTCACAGCTTGACCAACCACACTACTGAGGGTTAAATGCACTTGGTGACGGGCGCAGCTTGCCCCTGATGTAGTATATGGCCAAAAAATAAACAGACTATTGCTGGTTAAATGCACTTGGTGTGACAGCTTCACCCTGATGTAGGCTTTAGCCAGAAAACAACCACACCATTGAGGGTTAAATGCACTTGGTGACAGGCGCAGCTTGCCCCTGATTTTGTATATGGCCAAAAAATGAACAGACTATTGCTGGTTAAATGCACTTGGTGTGACAGCTTCACCCTGATGTAGGCTTTAGCCAAAAAACAACCACACCATTGAGGGTTAAATGCACTTGGTGACAGGCGCAGCTTGCCCCTGATTTTGTATATGGCCAAAAAATGAACAGACTATTGCTGGTTAAATGCACTTGGTGTGACAGCTTCACCCTGATGTAGGCTTTAGCCAAAAAACAACCACACCATTGAGGGTTAAATGCACTTGGTGACAGGCGCAGCTTGCCCCTGATTTTGTATATGGCCAAAAAATGAACAGACTATTGCTGGTTAAATGCACTTGGTGTGACAGCTTCACCCTGATGTAGGCTTTAGCCAAAAAACAACCACACCATTGAGGGTTAAATGCACTTGGTGACAGGCGCAGCTTGCCCCTGATTTTGTATATGGCCAAAAAATGAACAGACTATTGCTGGTTAAATGCACTTGGTGTGACAGCTTCACCCTGATGTAGGCTTTAGCCAAAAAACAACCACACCATTGAGGGTTAAATGCACTTGGTCGCAGCTTGTGCTGGCGCACCACAAGACACAAAATGGCCGCCGATCACCCCAGAAAAATGTGACTGACAAACGGTCTGGGCAGCCTAAAAACAGTGAGCAATTGAGGATCAGCAGCTCAATGATCCACAGCTGCAGATCGATCAGTTAATCAAGTCCTTTGGAGGAGTTAATCTGCCTAATCTCGCCCTACTGTCGCAGCCGCAACCTCTCCCTACGCTAATCAGAGCAGAGTGACGGGCGGCGCTATGTGACTCCAGCTTAAATAGAGGCTGGGTCACATGGTGCTCTGGCCAATCACAGCCATGCCAATAGTAGGCATGGCTGTGATGGCCTCTTGGGGCAAGTAGTATGACGCTTGTTGATTGGCTGCTTTGCAGCCTTTCAAAAAGCGCCAAGAAAGCGTCACAAAAGCGCCAAGAAAGCGACGAACACCGAACCCGAACCCGGACTTTTACGAAAATGTCCGGGTTCGGGTCCGTGTCACGGACACCCCAAAATTCGGTACGAACCCGAACTATACAGTTCGAGTTCGCTCATCCCTAGCTATAGCTACTAGAGACGGGTCGTTGATCCAGGGAGTTATTCTGATTGCCTGATTGGAGTCGGGAAGGAATTTTTTATTCCCCTAAAGTGGGGAAAATTGGCTTTTACCTCACAGTTTTTTTTTTTTTTGCCTTCCTCTGGATCAACTTGCAGGATAACAGGCCGAACTGGATGGACAAATGTCTTTTTTCGGCCTTATGTACTATGTTACTATGTATCCCATCATGACTTTATCCCCAGGACTGTGACGAGGGGACATCCTCTGTGTCTGGAGGAAAGAAGGTTTGTACACAAAAAATAGAAAAGGATTCTTTACGGTAAGAGCAGTGAGACTATGGAACTCTCTGCCTGAGGAGGTGGTGATGGTGAGTACAATAAAGGAATTCAAGATGGGGCCTGGATGTATTTCTGGAGAGTAATAATATTACAGGCTATAGCTACTAGAGACGGGTCGTTGATCCAGGGAGTTATTCTGATTGCCTGATTGGAGTCGGGAAAGAATTTTTTATTCCCCTAAAGTGGGGAAAATTGGCTTCTACCTCACAGTTTTTTGTTTTTTTTGCCTTCCTATGGATCAACTTGCAGGATGACAGGCCGAACTGGATGGACAAATGTCTTATTTCGGCCTTATCTACTATGTTACTATAATAAAAATGGTGTTGCCGTAAAATGTTTTTTTTAACCCCTCAAGGACCCTGGGATTTTACATTTTTTGCGTCTTCATTTCTCACTCCCCACTTTCCCATAGTCCTAACTTTTTTATTTTGCCATTCACATAGCCTTATGAGGGCTTATTTTTTGTGGGACAAGTTGTACTTTCTAATGGCATTATTTACGGTTGCATACCATGTAGTAGGGAGCGGTAAATATATTCCAATTTGGGTAGAATTGCGAAAAAACGCAATTCTGATAAAGATTTTTATATATTTTTTTATACTGTACACTATGAGGTAAAATTGACCTGTTATCTTCATTCTTCAGGTCAATATGGTTCCAATGATACCACATTTATATAATCTTTCTTGCGTTTTAATACTGAAAAAAATGTAAAACCTTTGATGGAAAAAAAAATATTTTCATAACTATATTCTGATCCCTATAATTTTTTTGTAGCTATGTGTACGGGGCTGTGTGCGGGTTAATTTTTTGCGGGACGATTTGTTCTTTTCAGTGATACCAATTTTAAGTGTGTGCGACTTTTTGATAACTTTTTATAAAAAAAATATTGGGTAGTTCAAGTGGCAAAAAATGGCAAATTGGCTGTTTATATTTTTCCTGCTGCGCCATTTGCTGTATGCCATTAGTATTGTTATAATTTAATAGTTTGGGCATCTTTGCAGGTGGCGATGCCCATGTTTATTTTTATTATTGGTTAAGTATTTTTATTTTAAGAAGATGGGGGTGATTTAAACTTTTAGGTTTTTTATTTTTTTATATTTGTAAAACTTTTTTTTTACTTTCTTTTTACTTTGGGTGACAATAACTGTCAATCATTCGATTGCCCATAGTATTCAGTGATGGCTAAATAGCCATCATTGAAGACTTAATTTGCACTATATTAATACGAGGCTGCCACCTAGTTGCCTGTTTTGATATATACATTAAATTGACTCAGAAGCCTGCTTGAGGGTTTGGTCAATTTGCACAAGGTAGCAGGTTCCCTGATCTCAATCGGGGAAAGTTGTTACTGGTCCGGAAGTGCGCGAGTTCCGGTTCTGGTCTGTGGAGATGCTATGATCACATTTCTCCACGGCATCTGAAGAGTAAGATGTATGCAATCAGCCTTATGGCTGATCGCATACATCTGCAGCAGGTCTCTGCTATTTATAACAGCAGAAACCTTGTGGCTAAGGCGCCCACGCACGTGCGAGTGGGCGCCATGTTTAGGGATTAGACCCATGACGTACAACTACATCATAGGGCCTTAAAGGTTTAATGGAACACAGTAAATAACACAGATGGATATAATGCAATAGGGTACCTATTGCTCAGTGTTTGCAGCAGAATGCTGTTGGGGTGCTGTACTGCCAATAATGAACTGTAGAAACTTGAGGGTTTGTAAAAAAAACTGTTCATTAAAAAAAAAAATCTTGCAAGGGGTTAGTTTTGTAATGTAGAACTGCTATGGTGAGTAGCTTAAGCACAGTGCAACTAGCTATACACTTTCTCAAAGCTTTTTATGATCAAATTCCCTAAAATCTACACATTTATAGCTTTCTATTATTCCCCTATCATTTACCTATATTGCCCCTGTCACACTAAAATAGTTGCTTGTGACTCTGTATATTGTTTTTGGAAGACACTGCCACACACACTCTTTCCATGTCAGAAGCTGAACACCTTAAGCGGGTTCAGCATAGGTATCTACCTGCCTTCTGCCCCCGATTGGCTGATCTAGGCTGTCTGCCTCTGAGCCAATAAGGGCAAGCCTCCCCCCACTTCCTACCAGTGTCACATGATCCATCTTCTTCCTACCTCATGGTTTCCCCCTACAATATTAACAGTAAAATGGTGCTGGGTGCCCTTTTTATGTGATTTATTTGAAGTAAATCCCAAATGCTTTGGATTGGTTTGGAGAACTTTTTGTGACTTTAATAACAAATTTGGTTTTAAAATGGTATAAGCTCTTGTCCTCAAAATAGCAAGCAATTTTCCACTTCCACCATGTATCAGATTTTTATTTGTAGGCTTGTGTTATAGATGTTTGCTTGTTTGTCTTTATTCTTCATTTTAATATTCTTCTATTCAACTGAGATCCACCTCAGCCTCCCTTCTGTCGGTGCCAAGAACCCGCCTCAAGACAAGGGGGAAAGACGTTTCTCAGTATTGGCCCCCAAGATCTGGAACTCCCTCCCAGAACACATTAGAACAACATCAAATTACCTGGAATTTAGGAAGTTGGTTAAGACCTGGCTTTTTGTGTAGGATGACTTAGGGGCCCACCAATATAGCCGTCGACAAGCGCTTCGATCGGATTGAGTTCCTCTAGAGCGCTATACAAGGACTTAGTAACATAACATAACATTTTGTTTTCTTGTTTTTGGTTGATACTTTTATGGACTCAAGTTGCATTATTTCAATTTACAATGGTCATCCTGGAAAAAGTAAATATTACTGCTTTGCTGCCTAACAACTTCAAGACGCAGCAATTTTCAATTTTTCATTTTGACTCCCTGCCTTCCCAGAGCCATGATTTTTTATTTTAATTTTTCTGTTCACACAGCCTTATGATGGCTTGTTTTTTTGTGGGACAAGTTATTCTTTCTAATAGCATTACTTAATATCCGTACAATATAATGGGAAACTGGAAAAAAATAGAGCCCACAGTTTTATGGTAGGGCGGGGTTATGGTATAAAAAACTGTTGTTTGTTTTTTGTGTTTTAATATAAAAAAAATGTTAGAAAAACTTACCATATTTTATGGCCATATTTTTTTATATTTGTGTTTATAGAGCTGTGGGAGGGCTCATTTTTTGAAGGGTGACCCATACTTTTCAGTGATACTATTTTGGGTTGCGTATGGATTTTTGATCTTGTGCATGACTTTATTTAATTATTTTATGGAGGAAAAGTGGTGAATTTTTTTTCCATTATGCAATTTGTCGTATGTGATAAATATTTTTATATTTCAATAGTACTAACAGTTTTTGACATAGCAATGCCTATGATTTACTTTTAATTGTTTATTTTATTTTTAATTTTGGGGAAAGGGGGATGGACAACTTTTCTTATAACTTGTATTATCTGTGTATGTTTTTATAGCTATGTCATGTGAATCTATATATTTTTTCATGTCATTCTGTAAGATTGTATAATGCCATTCGGTCTGGACTGGTAGAGAAAACATATTCACTTTTGATAGAATTTAAATTTGCATTCCAGTGCTAACAAACTAGTGGCAATGAGGTTTCCTGGACATAACTTTCAGAGAGGGTCCCTTTGCAAGTGGTTATGAAGATGTTTCCTGAAGCCCCATGGAAATGGCTACACTCAGACAGTATGGTCCATAAGCCCACAGCAGGGGTCCATAAGCTTTTCAAATGAAGTACCAGAAGATGAAGAAAATATATCATAAGCGTTAACTGATCTTTGGTATAACTGATCTTTGGTACAACTCAAATAATTAGTCTGTGTAATGTGGGCATCACAGGGAGTCCAAATATTCCCCTCGGACATCCAGCATTCACGTGTAATGAGAATATCTCATTCTGGGACCCCTACACTGGTCAAATTTGGTATTAGAAAGATCAGACTGATGAAATTGCAACATGATGGGTCCAAAATATCCATTAGAGTGGATAGGAAGCCATGTTTTATTAATATTTTATGTTTGTCAGCCAAAGGATAGAGGTGGAACATGCACCTATATTGAAGGCCTTCCCAGAAGGCTCGGCCGAGAATGGAGTGAAACTCTCAGATCCAACCTCTGCCAAATAGAGATACAAATATGGGATTTTAAACCTTTCATTGACACAATTTGGGGATCCGATTTGGGTTGTGTTTAACGTTGTCCTCCTGTCCCCGAAACCAGAACAAACTCTTATCACACAATTCATAGTAAGAACTAAAGATGAATGAATCTATTTGCAGACTCAGATTTCCGAATATCAGATTTTTTTTAGGCATCGAATCGAACTTCACTAGTGTTCTGTCACCACCACGCAGATGGTAGTCAGTTGGGGCCAAGCGATAACCAGAGTTTGCAGTGGCAACTGCCGGGTCGGGCAAGAGAAAATGAAAGAAATTGTAAAAAATTAACAAAACGAGGAACTCAGAGGAGAACCAAACACCAGTACTTCCAAAACCAGAAAGGAGCTATCAACAGCATAGCATGATGGGTGAGACCAGACTAAATAGAGGAGTTGGAATGACCACTTAAGCTACACCTGAGACAAGTGTTATGGTCATAACCAGCAACAACACAGAAGTGAAATCAAAGAGGCTGTCAGATCACATCACGTGCAGCCAGTCCCTTAGATCTTCTGACCCCTGTCACGGTAGAGATCGTGACACCAGGCTATCAGTGGAATATAACAGCTTCCCTGATCTCAACTGGGGGGGAGGCTGTTACAGGGATGGGAGCATGCGGCTCCCGCATTATCACCACTCAGATCATGGTCACTTTTGACTTGTTCCGGGTCTATGGGGCCCAATATGCTTGCTTTAAAGATTGGACATTCACCTTACATGTAGGGTAGATGTAGCAAAGGGGTTAAAGAACCACTGTGTATCTATTTAGATGCTAGATTGCTATTCTTTACTATTAAATCACTTTTATTTCTGTGAAACACTGTTCCAAATTCATAACCATATATCAAATTCAGTAACAGTTACATAATCTGTTTACTCTCTATTATATAGTATTGTTTAACAGTATTAAAATAAATCAATGACCTTGCAGACCATAGCCAATTTGTTTGTTTGATTTGAAAATAAAATATGTCTTTAGTAACCTTCCTTTTGCTTTAGCATGCAATGGAGAAATAGCCTATACTCTGCCAAAACATAAGCCTTTGCACTTCGTCCAAATCCTTGTAAAATTATATCTGTAATAAGTAGGCTCCATTAAGTCAGTGTTTTTGGCTGAACCTCAGTCGTCCTAAGAACACTTCTGTAATCTCCTTTTTCAGACAGCTCACTAGTATTTATTTTTTATTTTTGCAAGATGGTTATTATTCTAATTTTCTCTATGCTGCTTGCAGGATTTTCAGAACTGGAATATTTAAAAGGAATTCTATTTACCACTGTAAAGAAAAAAATATATTATTGTTCACACAAAAAGATTAATGTGTGTCCAATTAGGAACTGTTCCTATTTGCAATAATTGATCATTTCTCATTAGTATTTAATAAATCCATTACATTTTATTATGTGGATTCTGCATAGACTCATCAGAATTTGGCCAAACAGTAAAGAGCCTTGCCTGAGTTTTAGCCTCAAAGGATATACAGACGTGGACAAAATTGTTGGTACCCTTTGGTCAATGAAAGAAAAAGTCACAATGGTCACAGAAATAACTTTAATCTGACAAAAGTAATAATAAATTAAAATTCTATAAATGTTAACCAATGAAAGTCAGACATTGTTTTTCAACCATGCTTCAACAGAATTATGTAAAAAAATAAACTCATGAAACAGGCATGGACAAAAATGATGGTACCCCTAGAAAACACAGAACATAATGTGACCAAAGGGACATGTTAATTCAAGGTGTGTCCACTAATTAGCATCACAGGTGTCTACAACCTTGTAATCAGCCATTGGGCCTATATATATGGCTCCAGGTAATCACTGTGTTGTTTGGTGATATGGTGTGTACCACACTCGACATGGACCAGAGGAAGCAAAGGAAAGAGCTGTCTCAAGAGATCAGAAAGAAAATTATAGACAAGCATGTTAAAGGTAAAGGCTATAAGACCATCTCCAAGCAACTAGATGTTCCTGTGAGTACAGTTGCACATATTATTCATAAGTTTAAGATCCATGGGACTGTAGCCAACCTCCCTGGACGTGGCCGCAGGAGGAAAATTGATGACAAATCTAAGAGACGGATAATCCGAATGGTAACAAAAGAGCCTAGAAAGACTTCTAAAGAGATTCAAGGTGAACTTCATGCTCAAGGAACATCAGTGTCAGATCGCACCATCCGTCGTTGTTTGAGCCAAAGTGGACTACATGGGAGACGACCAAGGAGGACACCATTGTTGAAAACGAATCATAAAAAAGCAAGACTGGAATATGCCAAACTACATGTTGACAAGCCACAAAGCTTCTGGGAGAATGTCCTGTGGACAGATGAGACAAAAATCGAAGTTTTTGCCAAGGCACATCAGCTGTATGTTCACAGACGAAAAAATGAAGCATATCAAGAAAAGAACACTGTCCCTACTGTGAAACATGGAGGAGGCTCTGTTATGTTCTGGGGCTGCTTTGCTGCGTCTGGCACAGGGTGTCTTGAATCTGTGCAGGGTACAATGAAATCTCAAGACTATCAAGGAATTCTAGAGAGAAATGTACTAGCCAGTGTCAGAAAGCTTGGTCTCAGTCGCAGGTCATGGGTCTTGCAACAGGACAATGACCCAAAACACACCGCTAAAAACACCCAAGAATGGCTAAGAGGAAAAAATTGGACTATTCTAAAGTGGCCTTCTATGAGCCCTGACCTCAATCCTATTGAGCATCTTTGGAAGGAGCTGAAACATGCAGTCTGGAAAAGGCACCCTTCAAACCGGACACAACTGGAGCAGTTTGCTCATGAGGAGTGGGCCAAAATACCTGCTGAGAGGTGCAGATGTCTCATTGACAGTTACAGGAAGCGTTTGATTGCAGTGATTGCCTCAAAAGGTTGCGCAACAAAATATTAAGTTAGGGGTACCATCATTTTTGTCCATGCCTGTTTCATGAGTTTATTTTTTTACATAATTCTGTTGAAGCATGGTTGAAAAACAATGTCTGACTTTCATTGGTTAACATTTATAGAATTTTAATTTATTATTACTTTTGTCAGATTAAAGTTATTTCTGTGACCATTGTGACTTTTTCTTTCATTGACCAAAGGGTACCAACAATTTTGTCCACGTCTGTATTTTCAGAATATTCTAAAAGCATAGGGAAAATTTTATTCATACAAATGCAAAAACACAAATGCAATCGCACTCTGCACAAATTTTATCCATGGCATTTCCGACCCTGGTGTTAGTTCAAAATAAACAATATTTAATAAATGTATTAGGTCCAGGTCTCTTAAAAAATTGTTTTATCTTTGTCTGTCCATTTGCTAGAAAATCTGATTTACAATAGCTATGAGATTATGTAGATTTGCATTATATTTTATGCTAGTTTCTGAAGTCAACTATAGAAGAACCTTTGGGTTGTGGGAGACTACCTAGTTCCCACTAAGAACCACAATTTTTTTTCAGTGGCATTAGCAGCCTGAATCCCCAAAAGTTGCAAAATGATGCATACTTGCACAAAAAAATGACTTTTTGATGCTAGTTTTCTAGCACAAGTTCATGAAAAAATGTCCACATAATATCTAAATAAAATAAAATTCTCATAGCCACAGCTAGTTTTAACCTCTTTCAGCCAAGATTTTATTTGTATTGTTATTGATTCTATCTGCTTTTGTTTCCCCAAAAATTATGTTCCCCATGTCATACTTTGGTTTAAAACTGTCATTTTTATATTGAAAGTGGGGTCCCAGATGCATCATGTTTTGCCCTTTTTATGGGGGCGATGAAGATGTGTTTGTTTACCCCAGAGTTTAATATATAGCTTTGTGAGAATGGATGCCATCGATAGAGTGACCCAGGAGAGGGATGGAGATGCAAGGTCACGCAACAGTGACACTGTCATCTTCTTGACCCAATAGGGTACATTGTCCCCAGCCAGGTGACCCCTGGGAGGTGACTTTATGCTCCCTGGATGAGAATGTGGCCATGAGTAGCAATGGACGAACATCTTCATTTTAATGGTATGCGAACATGAGAAACCTCCAGGTCATATTTGCAGCCACAAAATACTTAGTAGATGCGCACACATAGTCCCACAACATGGACACTGACATACCAGAAGTATTAAGAGAATTTGCGATCGACAAGCATTCTTTTTTTATCGGCGAAATTTCGTCTAAGTATTAAACGCAAGAGCACATGCGTTCTGAAGGCATGGCGTACAGCAACTGGTTTGCACCGACTAGCAATTATATGGATGCGATGGTTGGAGCGAAGTTCAGCAAGGAAGAACTCCTGGTGACTGTAGGTAATCTTACATTAAAGTAGTGTATTTGATTACATTTCACCTGCATGTCTGAACAATCGCTTTACGTGAATAAAGCGTATTATAAAAAAATTTGCCAGAGTGATTCAAATTTTTCTTAGGTGCACAAAACTTCACATTTTTTTCCACTAGATATTATAAATTTTTGCACTAAGTATTCCTGTGACATCACACCCACTATGTTAGTAGCATATATATATGGACAGCAGAGAAATTGATTTAACATGCACATTGCACATCCATTGTCATGCCGCACACTATATTCTGCACACACACACTATATTCCGCACACACACACGATATACCGCACACACACACTATATATCGCACACACACACAGAGTCTATAGATTATAGTTTGTATCCTGTTGGTCAGGAGTAGCTTTCTTTGTCAGACCGCCAGTATTTGCTGGTTCATTTAGAGTTACCCAGGTTGCATCCTGGGGAGACGAAGCAGCTCTACCTTACCGTCAGACCCCACCCACATACAGTCGTAATACAATCCCATCTTCTAACCCTAACAGTAAGGCCGCATGCACATGGACGTGTTTTTTCAGAACCACGGACTGTACAAACCTGGCCTGCCGTCCTGCAGAGTGGACGAGCGCATGGCGCCATTGGTTGCTAACTCGCTATGACGCCGTGCGCTTCTTGCCGCCACCACTGTACAGTAATACACTTGTATAGATCATACAAGTGTATCACAGTACAGCGGTGGTAGCCAGAAGCGCATGTCGTGATAGCAACCAATGACGCCGTGTAATTGTCCACTCTGCAGGACGGCAGGACGGGTTTGTACGGTCCGTAGTTTTGAAAAAACATGCCTGTGTGCAGGCGGCCTAAATCTAATATTTTCACCTCAAAGCATTAAATCATTTTTGCAGTTTACTTGAGTAAATTATTTTCAATACTATTATTGTTAAAAATTGGGATTATATGCTTGCATTTTTCTCTTGCAGCGGAAGTTGGGGTGGGGTTATGACAGCATCCGGTCCCACGCCGAGAAACAGAGTATTGTGCGGGAGTTGGCCTATGAAATGTGGCGCCAAATGGGTTGTGAACACCGCCATCTGGCCATTCTAAAAAAATGGTCAGACATGAAGAGAAGACAGCCCCATTTTATTAAAAGAATCCGGGCCGAATAATGCCCAGGTACATGCGTAAATAACTTTTGTATGTTTTGCCAACACTTTGTAATGTATACAGTGCTAAGCAAAAGTATTCACCCCCCCTTCACTTCGTTCTTTTTTTTGTTGCCTCACCCCCTGGAATTGACATGGATTGTTTGAGGATTTGCCTCATTTAATTTTTAGAACATGCCCACAATTTAGACATTCTTTTAAATTGGTTAATTGTAAAGCATACAACTACTAGGACAAAATAACAGAAAAGGTCAATGTGCATAACTATTCACCCCCCTAAAGTCAATACTTTGTAGAGCTACCTTTTTTGGCAATCACAGCTCCAAGTCACTTTGAAAAAGTCTCTATGAGCAGTTGCTACATCTTACCACAGGAGTTTTTGCCCATTCCTCCTTGCAATACTGATTCTGCTCCTTCCAATTTGATGGTTTGCGCTTGTGAACAGCAATCTTTAAGTCTAACCACAGATTTTCTATTGGATTGAGATCCGGGCTTTGACTTGGTACAGGTTTTGCTCAAAAATATCCCTGTCCATGTTTCCCTCACCTCTGACCAGTTTCCCAGTCCCGGCTGCTGAAAAACATCCCCACAGCATAATGCTGCCACCACCATGTTTAATTGTGGGGATGGTGTTCTTTAGGCGATGTGATGTGTTGGGTTTATGCCAGACAAGTGACGGACTGAACCATCACTGTGTCTGCAGTAGAAGCCTGAGCGCTAGCCTCCTTCCTACGGGCTATGGACCCAGGACTATGGAGACTCCCACTCTGATCTATGTGGTTCATAAACAATGAAGTTTTGGTTGAGTTTATAGGCCACATCTTTCGTATTCCCCATTTAAGTTGCATGGTGTGAATCCATAAATACAATAAAGGTTAACTCTGCTCTGAGACTCCCAATGAATGTGTTAGTTTATTTGTCCTTTTATTCTATTGTGTTAGTGATGGGATTAGGAAGTAGCCAGCTCTGGTGTAGAGAAGTAGATCATCCTATGATACACTGAGGAGATAATCCCATCCCATGGGTCTCCTCTCGCCCTATTGTTCCATCAAGACACTGTGGAGGGGATGTCTTTTTTCATACTGTTAATTTTTTATTGAGTTATGCGTCATAAAGCTGGCAGCCACTGCAATTATATATAGATCCCTCCATATTGGAATTTCTTTATATTAAATGTTCTTAAGATTTTGGAGTTGTTTATCTAAAATCAGAACATTCTGTTATCACAGAAGTTCCTATTCCCTCCATTCGAACAAGGCAAAGGAGGCCGTGGAGGTTGTGGAGGTAGAGGAGGAGGAGGCCGGACCATCCCAGCCTATTGAGCCACCCCCACCAGATGTGGAAGAAGTGAAGGAGGTGGAAAGTGCTGTACCCTGCAGCACCACCCCATCTCAGGACTCGGAGGAAGAGGAGTCGATCACCAGCCCCCGCCAGGAGGGTAAATATGCGCACATAGCAATATGATTATGTATCCATAACATGTACATAAAGATTAAAAGGGCCAACAATGAAGCGACAACATACACTATAGTAATACAAAAAAATAACACTGGACAATAACTCTTTAATCTACATTAAAACCATTAACTTAACATATAAATAATATTAAACTCAATATAACTATCACTAACTAACAAATAAAATAAAATTATACTGTACTGAAATATCACTAACTAATAAATTATATAAAGATCATAAATATGACTAACGTATTGAGATTTAAATCATTAATGTGTATAAAGACTTTAAATAAAACAGACATATTTTGTACCGCCGTGTAAATATCGACCATCTCTATAAAAATATCCGATGAGCTAACCCCTCCGTTGAACACTTTAAACATAAAAAAAGAAACAATTTAAAGAAAATATTAATTTATTCAACCTAACATCATTAAAAGTGCAACACCAAGAAATGAAAAAAAGGCATATGCCCCTCAAAATAGTAATAATCGGTCAGCTCATTCTGCAAAAAATGAGACCCTACCATTAGACAATTGCCAAATAAAAATAATAACATGGCTGGGGGGGCGGAGCTTGACCGCGGACTGGATGGCAGCTTGAGAGAGATGCCACGTACTTGCACTAGCATTGAAATACCCCATCAAATCGCCTAAATTATGGGCAAAATAGGGAGATATCAGCCAAGGGAAGGTGAAGGAACCGCCAGATCAAAGATGAACCAAGCAGCGGTAACGAAACTCTTTGCAAAGAGACATACGCATTCTCCCGCCTCACAAGCTAAGATGGCGCCGGAACCCACTGAACAAAGAGAATCGGAGGAGGAACATCACTCCAGCAGTGAAGACGATCAGTCTCCAGATGAAACGCTCACCGCGGCGGTGCTAAAGAGGACCCTGGCCCAGGCACTGAGACCAGTAAGGAACGACCTAGCCGACATTAAAACAGACTTACATGCCCTTGGCTTCCGAACGGAGGCCCTTGAGACAACGTGCTTGGAGCTCACTGCTCATGCCTCAGGCCTGGCAGCTAGGACAGAGCAGTTGGAAGCTCATGTGAACACGGCATACACATTAATAGAAGACCAGGAGAACAGAAGCCGTCGCAAAAGTATTAGAATCAAAGGGCTACCTGAATCCTGGGCCACTGAGGTGCTCCCTAAAGTGGCAAAATAAATATTTGTTGAGCTCTTGGGACCGTATCGGGCCTTGGAAGTGATGATAGAGCGTATACACAGGGCCCTTTGCTCAAAACCAAAACCCAGTGAGCCACCGCGCGACATAATATGTGGTCTGCTATCATTTGTGGACACAGCAGCGATCCTAAAGTCGGCTAGGGAAAAGAGTCCTATCTCCTATGAAGGAACAGAGATTTCTCTTTACCAGGACATTGCTCCCTCTACCCTCCAGAAGCGGCGTATGCTACGACCGCTGCTAGAAAAGTTACGAGCAAAAAACCTCCAATATGCCTGGCTGTTTCCATTTGGGATCTCTATACTGAAAAATGATAAACGGGTCATCATAAAAACCCCAGCTGATCTAGAAACCGCGTGGTCTATTCTGGGTATAGAGCCCGTAGAGGTCCCGTCATGGTCGCCGGCAGCGGACTTAGTACGACTACCTCCTTTACCTCAGTTAGAGGACTGGCATACTTTTTCTCGTCCGAAACCCCAGAGAACCAAGAGATCATCATCTCACAACAAGTCGCCGCCTTGCTGACCTCAGGAACTTACTATGTTGTTTCTATCCTGAATTGGATTCGGTCGAGCTACAGGCAGCTTTATCATAGCTGATGACGTTCCGGTTTCATCCATCGCAAGTGGAACTGTTGACACTGTTTAGAGGAAGATCTTCTAAGGCAAATTTCCAGATTGCCGTTTGTTTGCTTATGATGGATTTGTGTTACCCCTCTCTCCTTCTCTCTACAAACCCCCCCCCCCCCCCTTAATCGCTCCTTTTGTGTTCTTCTCCAGGTTACAAGCAGGTGCTGCTGGCTTCATTATACAGGAGCTCACATGAGCAGGACTTTGGACCACCTTGATAAATGATAACATATGAGTATAAAGATATCCCTCATTATTAGGTTAAAGCAGAGTTTTTGAATGTAATGAGGTTTCGTCTGCCCCATCCCCCCTCCTAATTTGCATAGTACCATTGTGAGTCAGTTGTAAGGTATACAGTCATAGATAGCTGATATTAGATAGTTGGCTTGAGGACCACGATTATAATTCCCTTTTGGATGGTGCAGATGAAATGTCATGATCATATCATGCTTAAATGGGAAATACAGTTTTTTCTGTCTCAGATATCCCCCCCCTCCCAAATCCAGACCAGCTGTTACTTATATCCCTGGAATGATGCTGATACCTGATACTATAGTCAGGGTTTACATTAGTTGGCGAGTTGCTTTTTGTTTTACATAATGCTATGTGCCTGTACACCACAGGTCAAGAATTGTTCACAATTTGAACACTTTGTTCCCTCCACCCTGAGTACTATCTCACACAATAACCCATTTATTTGCTTCAAAGATTTGAAGCTCATCTTTTACTTTACCCCTCGGACCCATCTCATCCTTTTTTGTTAGCCTTATCGGCCTTCACACTGCTCGTGTGTTGAGGTTGGTAAATTCTTGTTCACACGTTACTATTATTACTGTTTCCCCCCTCCCTCCCTCCCTCCCTCCCCCTATTACCTTTCCTACACTCTTCTTGTATTAGGTATTGGGAATACTCGGGACTATGAGCGAAATCAAATGTGCAACCTTCAATGTAAGGGGCCTAAATACCCCTAATAAACAACATCATATACTGGACATGCTCAGGAAACTTAAAGCCTCCATTCTCTTCTTGCAAGAGACTTATTTTAAGAAAAATAAAATTCCCAAGTTGCCCTCCAAATACTTCACAAACTGGTATCATTCCTGTCATGCCACCTCAGCTTCCAAGGGCGTATCTATAGCAGTACACAAATCTATCCCTATCAAAATTCTGAAACAGTAGACAGACCTAGAAGGTAGAATACTGTTTCTGAGAGCTCAAATTTACAATACCAAACTTACTTTGGCAAATTTGTATGCTCCCAATCACGGTCAAGTTTCTTGGCTTCTAGACACCTTGGACAAACTTAAATTGTTTGCAGACGGGCCGATAATTTTGGGAGGGGACTTAAATATAACTTTGAATCCCTCACTGGATTCCTCTACTAATAAGTCTGGCGTCTCCCACCGTGCATTAGCTAGATTGCATTCTAAATTTTCTGAACTTTCTCTTTCAGACATTTGGCGGCTACAGAATCCCTCCGCTCGGGACTACTCCTATTTCTCTTCAGTTCATAACTTGCATCAAAGGTTGGATTATTTGATGGTCCACGCTTCTCTATTACCATGGGTAACGACCACAGGTATCTCGGTTATAACTATATCAGACAATGCGCCGGTCCATTTTTCCCTTACCTTAGCTGATGTTGTTCCCACAACATGGAGATGGCGCCTAAACGAGCAGATTTTAGAAAATACTAAAGCATTTCTAGATATACAATCGCAACTTAAGGTTTTCTTCGAATTAAACAAAAACTCAGGTCCAAAGAGCCCAATAATATGGGAATCTCATAAGGCTTTTGTTAGGGGCATATTTATTTCCTGGGGTTCAAAATTAAAGAAGGAAAGGCAAAAAGTCACAGATGATCTCTTAGAACAGATATCTATCCTAGAGAAAGAACATAAAAGTTCCAGCTCACGTATTACGCAAGAGAAACTGAGAGTCTTGAGAGAAAAGCTCCTCACTCATTTACAAAATAAATCTGCCAAGGCTTACCTACATTTTAGACATAAGATATATGCACATGGAAACAAAGGTGGGAAGCTTATGTCGGCTCTGCTTAAGAAGGAGAAAGCTAAGCAACACATTCATAAAATCAGAGATCACATGGGAAAGGCAACTTAGTCTCTCCCAGAGATGGCAGAAGCGTTCCACAAGTATTACTCAGCGCTATATAATATAGATAAAGCTAACACCACACACAGCGAAAATCAGAAGAAAATCTTAACTTCTTACAAGACATATCCTTGCCAAAACTAGACCAAGCAATGATCAACTCCCTTCTCACTCCTATCACACGAAAAGAAGTATCTATGGTCCTCGCCTCCTTCCCCCCAGGTAAAAGCCCAGGTCCGGACGGGCTCCCATTGCTTTATTACAAAAAATTCCAAGATGTGCTCATGCCTCACCTTTTAGATCTCTCCTTATTGTTTAGAGGTGATCCATTGCCTAAGCAGTCCCAAGAGGCTCATATTACCCTTATAGCAAAAGAAGGGAAGAACCCAGAAGAATGTGGGAGTTATAGACCCATATCACTTTTAAATTTAGATCTGAAAATTTGGGCTAAGCTTCTGTCCTTAAGAATAAAGAAATTGGGTTTTGTCCCGGGGAGGGAGGGGAGGACCAACACGATTAAACTTCTCACCGCGCTACATCAAGCACATGCAGAAGCTAAATCATTGGTCCTTCTCGGAGTAGATGCCGAGAAGGCTTTTGATAGAGTTAATTGGTTCTTTATGCGCTCTACTCTCATGAAGTTTGGCTTCCCAAATGCCTTCATAGAAGCGATATTTTCGCTATACTCTCAACAATCGGCCTCTCTGCTGGTCAATGACTATTTGTCGCCTCCCTTCGAGATAGCGAACGGTACCAGGCAGGGCTGTCCTCTTTCCCCCACTTTATTTGTACTGGTGATGGAGACATTGCTTCAAAGAGTAAGACAACACTCGTGCATTAAGGGCTTTCCTACTCCTGAAGGGGAACTAAAAGCTTTAGCTTTTGCAGACGACTTATTGTTTCTATTGCCTGAGCCAGAGGTGGGACTGCCCTGTCTGGTAGACCTGTTTGAAGTTTTCAGGGAGGTGTCAAATTTCAAAGTGAATGTCACGAAATCGGAGTTGCTAAATATTTCCCTCACCAAACAAAATCTTAGGAGAGTCAAAGACATCTCGCCTTTTGTGTGGGCCTCTTCTTCCCTCAAATACCTAGGTGTACATATCCCCTCGTCCATACACAAACTATACGATATGAACTTTCGTCCGCTCCTTACGGAAATCCAAAAAATCCTCTCAGACTATGATATTCCTCTGATCTCATGGTTTGGCAGGAAAAAATGTCATTCAAACATATATCCTTCCCAGGGTCTTATATAAGATGCAAATGTTACCGATTGCTTTGCCACAAATCTTCTTTGCCAAATTAAGATCACTGTTCTCAAGCTATATATGGAAGCAGAAATGTCCTCAATTGGCACATGAACTCCTAGTTAGACTTCCGGGGAAAAGGAGGGATAGGTTTGCCAGATGTGCAAACACTATATAAAGCGATTCAATTGAGAAGATGGATCAATTTGACTGGCTTCTCTGAACCGCAGAACATATCCAAGTGGTCTGCGAAAGCTTACAAGGGAGATTTATTATGAGATTTGTGGATTCCCTCCAAAGCATGTAAGAAGTTTAACCCACTTGACAATAACCTACTCTTCAAAGGTGCTTCTGATGTCTGGACATCTTTATCACCCTCTCTAGCTCCTAAGATCTCGCCATTATTGCCTCCTAGCTTGATACCTGTGGTCGCTGGTAGGGACTCTTTGACCTTCAAACCCATGTGGGACCAACTAGCTCATGTAACAGTCTCAAAACTATTCCCGAGCGGAGGGACTCCCAGTTGCACAGAACTACAAGAATTGCTTCCAAACTTCACTCTCACATTTCTGCATATTTCACACTTCAACAGATGTTGCGCGGACTTCCTACAAACCAACTATCCCTTTAGAGAACTCACTGATTTTGAATTAGACCTGTCATCTACGGTCTTCAGGTTTGGTAAGCTTTCTAAAGTGGTATCGGTAGTGAGAGAGGTAAAAAGCCTGAGCAGCCCTGGGTACATTTCGTCCTGGGAAAAGGAATTGGGTCTATCTTTCACGGAGATGGAAAGAAATCAAATCCTTCAGAACTCCCATGGTTACTCCAGATGTGTACGCTTGCAAGAAACACACTACAAGATTTTAGCTCGCTGGTATAAAACACCTGAGTTTCTTTATGCACATGGCCTAACCCCCACTAATCAGTGTTGGAGGTGTAACTCTCAGGTTGGTACGCATACCCATATATGGTGGGACTGCATGATCATACGCCCCTTTTGGTCTGAAATTGAACGTATAGTAAAATAACTTTTGGGTACACAACTAACGTTGACTCCGGCCCTGGTCTTACTTGGGTCTCCTCTATCGGATGCATGTCAACACCTCTTGGCCTTGATTAACCATTTTTTTTAGCAGCAGCCAAATCTCTAATCCCCTTGAAATGGCTAAATACTGTTCCTCCTTCTACTAACGAATGGCTCGAAAAAGTACATCAAATATGTAGATTTGAAGAGATGTCCAGTAGATCATCTCGCACCCATCATAAGTTTCTCAAAACTTGGGATGCTTGGCTGAAATCATCATATTGCGGAGAAACACGAGCCAATCTTCCCTCCTAATACCTGAAGAAATAGTTTCCTGAAGTACACTTACCAGCCCCCCCCTCCTCCCCCGCCCCTTCTCATTAGCCTAAGCATATCCTCTCCTAGGTGCACATCAACTCTTTTCTCTAGTTTTTGGATATGAACAAGGTAGTTGTTCTATATGATGTTATCAGGATATGTAACTCAGTATGCTGTAATACTAGTCATATACTGTATCTTTAATGTGTCATGTTATTCATTGTTATTCATGGCCCCAAATGGGGTGTGTTTTGTATCTTGTCATGACAATGTTGGATAACTTCTTTTAGCTATCCAAAACAATAAAAACACAGATGACAAAAAAATAATAATAATAAAAAAATAATAATAACATGGCTCTCAAAATACAGAGACAGTAAAACATGAATTGTTTTTGGTTCAACAATGCTTTTATTGTATAAAATAGAAATAACAAAAAAATAAGGAAAAATATTCGGTCTGGCCGCATCTGTAACAACCAGCTGTCTAAAAATATCATACCAAATTACCCCTCAGGTAAAAAGTCAATTTTTTGGACAACTTTTATCACAAAAAGTCAGATGCACCACAAAATAAAGGTTTAAAGGTTTAATAAGAGTTGCAAATAATGTTCATTTTTTTTTTTTCAAACAGGAATTAAGACATTGAAGGCTAAATTGGCCAAAATGCAAAAGGAGCAGCGCAATGATATGCGGGATATGGCTTGAAGGCCATGGAGGAGAGGCAACGGCAGGCCATGAAGGGAGTGTCCACATCCGTTCCACAATTGAGAGGAATGTTTACAGACCCAATTGATTTTCAATTCCAGTCTGAAAAATTTGGCATTTACAGGATACAGAAGTGTTGACCATTACAGGCCCCAAAAATTAGCCGACAGGCGTTCACCTGACAGCAAATACATTTGTATTCTGTGGCTGGTGGTACATTAGGCATTCACAAGATACTGAAGTAAGTACCAGCCTTTACAGGCCCCCAAAATTAGCCGGCAGGCGTTCACCTGACAGAAAATACATTTGTATTCTGTGGCTGGTGGTACATTAGGCATTCACAAGATACTGAAGTAAGTACCGGCCTTTACAGGCCCCCAAAATTAGCCGGCAGGCGTTCACCTGACAGCAAATACATTTGTATTCTGTGGCTGGTGGTACATTAGGCATTCACAGGATACTGAAGTAAGTGTTGGCCTTTACAGGCCCCAAAAATTATCCGACAGGCTTTCACCTGAAAGCAAATACATTTGTATTCTGTGGCTGGTGGTACATTAGGCATTCACAGGATACTGAAGTAAGTGTTGGCCATTACAGGCCCCAAAAAGTAGGCATTCAACGGACATAAAAGGCCTTTTATGCCGCTGTATTTACCGAAGACAGGGATCATAAATTGTTATGGGTGGTGGCGGATATGGGCTGTCATGAGGAATTTGAATCAAACATGGTCTACTGGTCACATGTGTTGAATTCCTCAGAGATCCATGTCTCATTCATTTTTAGAAATGTGAGGTAGTCAATGTCGTGAGCTAGGCGAGTCTGCTTATTAGTCACGATGCCCCCTGCTGCGCTGAACTTTCGGACAGAACACTTGACGAGGCGCAAGCCAACAGTTCTATTGCAAATTGTGCAAGCTTCTAGCCAGAGGTCAAGCCTGCCCACCCAGTAGTCCAGAGGTTTATCACTTCTCAGAGTGTCCAAATCGGTTGTTAAACCGATGTAGGCGGACACCTGCTGATCTAGACGTTCCCTGAGGCTGGATCGGAGGACAGCTGTCGATAGGTCGGCTGAAAGAATGTTCTCATATCAGAAGTGACCAACACATCTTCAAACCGCCCTCTTGTTGCAGGCGCTGTTAGATTGGTACCCGCTACTTTCTCTGTGAGTGGAAATTCCTCTGCCAGCGCCCAAAAAAGCAGAATGCAGCATTTCTCAAAGCAAGGCCTAGAAGTGCTGAATTCTAACAGCCCTCTGTGATGGTTGTAACATTTCCGCCATTTTTTGTTTGTACAGGGGGTCTAAGTACGTTGCCACCCAGTACTGGTCCTTGCCCTTGATGCTTTTTATACGGGGGTCCCTCTTAAAACACTGGAGCATGAAGGCCCCCATTTTCACTAAACTGGAAGTGGTGGAGTGGCCTGGCTCCTGATCATCATCCAGGATAATGTCGTCCTCGGTCCCCCCCCCCCCCATCCACAGACAACACCAGGGATCCCAGAAAGGTTTAA
This sequence comes from Bufo gargarizans, assembly GCF_014858855.1. Lineage (NCBI taxonomy): Eukaryota > Metazoa > Chordata > Amphibia > Anura > Bufonidae > Bufo > Bufo gargarizans. Next base: position 304,115,132 of record NC_058084.1, read on the forward strand.
AGCATGCTCTTCTTGCTCCTCCTCCTCCCGCCATCATTCTCCTCTGACTCCTCTTCAGACTCCTGTTGTTGACTTGTCTCAGATGGAGTAGCCCCCCCTGGGAATTCATCCAGCATTGCGACTTCCTCATCTGCCTGCTCCTGCTCCTTGACGGCTTGATAAATGACATGATGCAATGTATGTTCCAGAAAGAAGGCGTAAGGTACAATGTCACTGATGGCGCCCTAGCTGCGACTGACCAGTTTGGTGATCTCATCAAATGGCCGCAGAAGGGGCAGAGCCAGCGCCAGACCGACATGGACGTGTGTGTCTGAGCTCTGTGAAGAAGACGCTACTTTACAACAGCTCACTTCAGCTCCCGGACTAAAGAATGGGCAAAATTGTCAGCAAAAGACCGGGGATTCGTCCGAGCACCATAAGACCTCCACAAATAGTGGGGATATGGACCGCTTCATCAAAAAAGCAGCCGCTATATGCACAGCTAAGGAGCCTAAGATGGCGCCAGCTCCCTGCAGAGAAACAGAAGATCGGGATCCAGATGCACAGCATAACACAAGCGAAACCGATGGTGCCAAAAGCCGCAAATATCTTCCGATTTCAAGGAAATACCTGGACCTGGCCCTCCAGAAAGCAATGGATCCACTGGTAGGTGAGATCTCTTCTCTGAGAGAGAACATTAGACACGTGGGAGGCAGGGGTGAAGCCTTAGAAGAGGCACAGGCCGCGATGCTAGATTTTCAAGCCACGGCTTCCTCAAGCATACAGAAATGCCAGACCCACCTTAAGACGGTGTACAATGCCCTAGAGGATCAAGAAAACCGCGGTAGAAGAAATAATTTACGGTTTAGAGGCATCCCTGAATCAGACTCCCCGCTTGAGATTTCCGATATTGTCAGAGCCATCTGTTCGGATCTTTTAGGCCCGGATTGCCCCTATCCATTAATAATCGAAAGGGCCCACTGCGCTCTCTGCCCGAAACCGGGTGCCAATGATCCTCCCAGGGACATCATCTGCCGCTTCCTAAAATTCCAGGACAAGGAAGCTGTCCTGAATAAAGCTCACAGACCTGAGGGGGTGAAGTTCAAAGTAGCGGTCATTAACGTTTTCCAAGATCTGGCCCCTATCACCCTACAAAAAAGGAAAGCTCTGAAGCCCTTAACAGACTGGCTTAGAAACCGCAAAATCTTATATAGATGGAATTTCCCGTTTGGATTATCTTTCTCGATTAACGGCAGATGAATTATCATCAAAGCCCATTCTGACCTGGGCCCAATATACGATTTATTGGACATTCCACCTTTGAATATAGAAGATTGGGACTTTGTTCAGGACCTGGCGACACTGCCGAAGATACCTAAAAATACCCCCTTTGAATCCAGAGATACCCCGAGGTCCCGCCGTCAAAAAAGAAGAAACCAACCTCTTACTCCAAGAAACATTGCCTCAGAAGATCTCTGAATCGCGAATTAGATCCTCTGGTTTCTCTCTTTCATATCCTCATACGGACGTTTCCAGATCTATGAAGGAAGCCCAAGAAACAACTTACCCTACTACTCCATGATTCCACAAAAGGGTTGGTTCTCCAACCACCTATCAAGCAAATGTATTCAGATATGTCCCACACTCCCCTGGGACAATTTCAACGTTCCTTCCTATTCAATCCCGGCCTAATGCATTACCCTTTGTCCCTTTCTCTTATTGGCCTTAAAATGTGAATAGCTCTAGCATTTTACACTCTCCATTCCCCCTCCACCCTCACCCCTCCCCATCCCCCCCAAATCCCCCCTACCTTTTCCATTCCCTCCCCCCTCCTCCAAATCATGCCCCCCACCCCCTCTTCCCTCCGCCCCACCCTTCCATTGTGTCTTTCTACTCATATTCTTATAGACCCATACTAGTCCAACCGAGGCCCTCATTTAATCCTCCCCTTCTACTCGCCAATTTAGGCCTACATAGCTACTCTTCTTGTAGAGTTGCTGTCACTTGCTGGTGACAAACCATTTCCCCCCTCCAATCCTCCTGTGGCATCACTATGCCGCCTCTCCACCCCTGTTCACAAGTTACCTTTGTTTATTATGTCTTTCTTATGTTCCTTTTTTGTTGGTCCTTCTACAGGTCATTTTGTCTTCGACTGAGGCGGATAGGTCTTCTCCGATACTGGCGGCTTGAAAGAGATAAGTGTCACTTGAAATTCTCCTTACATGTCTATATCATAAGGGTGTTAATTCAGCCTACCTTCACCTCTAGAAATCCTCATGATGGCCCTTAAAGTAGCCTCATTTAACTCAAGGGGATTTAATTCTCCTTCAAAGAGGAGCCACATTTTTGGGATCCTGAAGAGAGACAAAGCAAATGTTGCCTTTCTCCAGGAGACCCACTTCAAAATAAACCACTTCCCCAATCTCTCCTTCTCTATATTCCCCAATTGGTTCCATAGTGGTTCCCCCACTTCTAATTTAAGGGGAGTAAGCATAGGCTTCCATAAAAAAAATCCCCTTCCTTTTAGCAAACCAACTCTGTGATTCAACTGGTAGATATATTATGGTAAAAGGCACGATAGGACAACAGCTGTTCACCTTATATATATATATATATATACGCTCCTAACATTAATCAGACACGTTGGCTGATTGACATCCTGCAAATAGCTGACTCTTTCAGGGAGGGAATTACCATCCTTGAAGGGGATTTCAATTTAATCCTGAATCCATTTCTAGATTCTTCTTCACAAAAATCAGCTCAATCTCAGAAAGTCCTTCGCTCTCTGCTACATAATTTAGCCAGGAACCACTTGATAGATGTTTGACGCACTCTCCACCCTGATGTGAAGGATTATACCTTCTTCTCCCAGGTGCATGGCTCTTACCAATGCCTAGACCATTTATTTATATCTAGGGAACATCTCCAGTACTGCTCCGAGGCAGAGATAGGGTTCATTATCATCTCAGACCATGCTCCAATTTATCTAACCATCTTGACCCCACCAAACCGCCGCCCTAACAGGAATTGGCGCCTTAACGAACAACTCTTAGGCCTCTTAGACACTAAAGCCTGTTTAAAACTCCTCCTATAGTATTATTTTGTCACCAACTGCATCTCAGATGTTACACCGCAAATAATCTGGGACGCCCACAAGACTTTCATCAGAGGTCATTGCATAAGTCTGGGAGCCCATATTGAAAAAGAAAGATTGAGGCAGAGAGACGACCTACATGAGAAAATACGCTCATTAGAAAGCGCACACAAAAGCTCCTTACTTCACTCTCATTTAACAGAGCTCTCTGCCTGCAGGGCCTCTCTTAAAAATCTCCTAAATGCTTCTTCGGCAAAGTATTTTCTGCATTCACAACAGAAGATCTTTGCGCATGGTAATAAGGCTTCCAGATTAATGATGCAAAGACTCAAACGTAGGAAACTTAATAATTATGTGCACAAAATGAAACCCCCAGACGGCCCTTTGACTTTTGACTCTGACCTTATAGCCTCCCTTTTTAGAGACATTTACGAATCCCTCTACAACTTACACCCCTCATGCCAGACCACCAAAGATCCAGAGACTGCCCCTAACCACATGTCCTTCTTAGAAGGTCTCACAGTTAACAGACCAAGATAGGATACAGCTATCTATCCCATTCACTCCAGAAGAACTCTTTGGAGTCATTAGAAATTCCTCCAAGGGTAAATGCCCAGGCCCGGATGGGCTTCCCATACCTTATAACAACACTTTTCATGAAATATTAATTCCCCACTTACTGCCTATTTTTAATGCAACTCTGCAGGGTATCCCACTAACCAGGGATATGACCAAAGCCCACATCACAGTGATCCCGAAGGAAGGCAAAGACCACACTCTCTGCTCTAATTTTAGGCCCATATCCCTTCTCAACACATATCTAAAGCTTTTAGCAAAATTGTTGGCTAACAGACTAGCTAAGATCCTACCATCCCTGATCCATAGAGACCAAGAACAGAGAAGGGAAAGACAACACTGCCAGAGTACTCAACATCCTTCACTTTGTTAATAAGCGTACTCTAACCCTGGTCCTTCTCAGGACAGGGTTAGTTGGTCCTTTATGTACTCAGTCTTACGTTCTAACAACTTCCCTAATCCCTTTATCCAAGCAGTTAATGCCATGTACTTAAATGCCTCGGCCTCTGTAACAGTTAACAACACCTTGTCAGCCCCCTTCCAAATAAGTAACGGAACCCGACAAGGTTGCCCCTTGTCGCCCCTCCTTTTTGTACTAACTTTATAACCCCTACTGCAGATTATCAAATTAGTTTTGGGAGATCAGCAAAACAAAATAGCCGCGTTTGTGGATGATATACTAATAATGGTAAGCAACCCAGCTACAGGTCTCCCTAAGATTTATAAGCATCTAGAAATTTTCGACTCACACTCTAACCTCAAAATCAACCATAATAAATTGCTCATAATCTCCACAGGCATCTCAAACACTCTGAAGAGACATCTAGTACAAAACTCGCCTTTCAATTGGTCCTCCCCACATTTAACGTATCTGGGAGTAAAGTTATGTACAGACCCCAGCCAACTTAAATTACCTTCCTCTTCTAAAGAGCTTCCTTGGACATCCCTATCCTCTCATGGTTCGGTAGGAAAAATTTCCTGATGTCCTTAATCATACCTAAATTGACATATCTTCAACAAACACTTCCAATAGTGGTACCCTATACCTACTATTCTTCCCTACGCTCTCTTTTCAGATCCTTCATTTGGTCTGGTCTGGGAAGAAAGCGATGCTATGATATAGGGCCTTAACCTACCCAAAAGAGAAAGAAGAAATAGCACTGCCAGATCCAGAAATATACGGCAGAGCAGTCCTCCTGGCGAGAGTAGTTGATTGGCTGAGATGTCCCCAAAATAAGTCATGGGTTGCAATACAGCAATCTCTACTCGGATCAACATTTAAAGCTTTCTTGCTGGGCAAACTGTCTTCTTTTCCTCCCCGCTCTCACATATCTCCTGTCATGAAAGCTACTTTCCAAGCATGGAATACCCTGCAGAGTTCCCATTTTGGAATCCCTCTCCCATCCCCAACACTATTGGTGAAGTATATATTTAACTTAGCCCCCCAGGCCCTATGCGATAGCATCCCACCAAAGGTTAAACTTTCAAAAGTCAAGATCATAGATCTTTACCAAGAGAGTTCTCTTATTTCCATAGACAAAATGCATACACTTCTGGATGTGGCCACCTCATGCACAATTTGATTTACTTTCATAGAGCATACAGTACAGACCAAAAGTTTGGACACACCTTCTCATTCAAAGAGTTTTCTTTATTTTCATGACTATGAAAATTGTAGATTCACACTGAAGGCATCAAAACTATGAACTAACACATGTGGAATTAAATACATAACAAAAAAGTGTGAAACAACTGAAAATATGTCATATTCTAGGTTCTTCAAAGTAGCCACCTTTTGCTTTGATTACTGCTTTGCACACTCTTGGCATTCTCTTGATGAGCTTCAAGAGGTAGTCTGAAATGGTCTTCCAACAGTCTTGAAGTAGTTCCCAGAGATACTTAGCACTTGTTGGCCCTTTTGCCTTCACTCTGCGGTCCAGCTCACCCCAAACCATCTCGATTGGGTTCAGGTCCGGTGACTGTGGAGGCCAGGTCATCTGGCGCAGCACCCCATCACTCTCCTTCATGGTCAAATAGCCCTTACACAGCCTGGAGGTGTGTTTGGGGTCATTGTCCTGTTGAAAAATAAATGATGGTCCAACTAAACGCAAACCGGATGGAATAGCATGCCGTTTCAAGATGCTGTGGTAGCCATGCTGGTTCAGTATGCCTTCAATTTTGAATAAATCCCCAACAGTGTCACCAGCAAAGCACCCCCACACCATCACATCTCCTCCTCCATGCTTCAGGGTGGGAACTAGGCATGTAGAGTCCATCCTTTCACCTTTTCTGTGTCGCACAAAGACACAGTGGTTGGAACCAAAGATGTCAAATTTGGACTCATCAGACCAAAGCATAGATTTCCACTGGTCTAATGTCCATTCCTTGTGTTCTTTAGCCCAAACAAGTCTCTTCTGCTTGCTGCCTGTCCTTAGCAGTGGTTTCCTAGCAGATATTCTACCATGAAGGCCTGATTCACACAGTCTCCTCTTAACAGTTGTTCTAGAGATGTGTCTGCTGCTAGAACTCTGTGTGGCATTGACCTGGTCTCTAATCTGAGCTGCTGTTAACCTGCGATTTCTGAGGCTGGTGACTTGGATGAACTTATCCTCCGCAGCAGAGGTGACTCTTGGTCTTCCTTTCCTGGGGAGGTCCGCATGTGAGCCACTTTCTTTGTAGCGCTTGGTGGTTTTTGTGACTGCACTTGGGGACACTTTTAAAGTTTTCCCAATTTTTCGGACTGACTGACCTTCAATTCTTAAAGTAATGATGGCCACTTGTTTTTCTTTACTTAGCTGCTTTTTTCTTGCCATAATACAAAGTCTATTCAGTAGGACTATCAGCTGTGTATCCACCTGATTTCTCCACAATGCAACTGATGGTCCCAACCCCATTTGTAAGGCAATAAATCCCACTTATTAAACCTGACAGGGCACACCTGTGAAGTGAAAACCATTTCAGGTGACTACCTCGTGAAGCTCAACAAGAGAATGCCAAGAGTGTGCAAAGCAGTAATCAAAGCAAAAGGTGGCTACTTTGAAGAAGCTAGAATATGACATATTTTCAGTTGCTTCACACTTTTTTGTTATGTATATAATTCTACATGTGTTAATTCGTAGTTTGCCTTCACGGTGAATCTACAATTTTCATAGTCATGAAAATAAAGAAAACTCTTTGAATGAGAAGGTGTGTCCAAACTTTTGGTCTGTACTGTATATGTCCCAACACGGTAGACTGAACACTCTACTTAGACCCCCTCACATGGTTTGAGAGTCTTATCTTCCATACCCATCCTCCATCTAAAATTATCTCCCAGCTCTATAAAAAATTGAGAGACCCCCCATTCTCACTAGTTCCTGCTTTTATCCACCTATGGGAAAAGGATCTACACAAAACCTTGCAAAAGGATGAAATTCAAAGTATATATATCTCCCCCCATATTGCATCTAGATGTGTGAAGATCCAAGAAAAAGGATACAAAATAGTCTTGAGGTGGTACAAAACCCCTGACAAGACATGCCTTTACTCTGCTTCGGCGTCGGATGTGTGCTGGAGATGCTCTAGAGATAGGGGTACATACTTTCATATTTGGTGGAGCTGCCCTACAATATTACATTGGTGGGAAGGTATCTTTAAACATGGAAACCAGATCTGTGGAACCAATTGCCCTGTTTCTCCCAAAACCACCCTTCTAAATCTTTTCCCCAGAGGCCTATTTATACCCAACCTTAGGTTGTTTAAATATCTACTAAGTGCGGCCAAACTTCTGATCCCAACCTTGTGGCTATCTCCTGAAGTCCCCTCTTTGGAACAATGGTTCCTTAAGATTGATCAGATATACAGGCTTGAGGAGATATCTTTATGGGAGATGAGATCACACCATACTTTTGACAAGACATGGAAGACTGGAAATCCTTCAGAGGATATGAGACCTAGGGCTCTCAGAAGGCTGAATCCCTCCTCAAATCTTGAGGGGTTAGCTGGCAAGGTGATTGTTCATACTTTTCTCTATTATTTTAAGACGTAGCTACTGGTGATATTACACCCATCCCGCCTCAGACTCGTATATAAGGTACCATGGATTCATTAACATGATAACATTTTACTTGCCTTCTATTCTAATTTGATATGTGACCTGTCGGACCTTGTCCCTCTATTGACGAAATGCACATTGTAAACCAATTGTAAATTTTGGAGACCTGTTGATTCCACCAATGACATGTATCTTTGTCTTTGTACTCTATGATTTTGCTCAATAAAAAAGTTTTAAAAAAAATGGACACAGAAGTCCATTGCGACGCATGAGCAGCCACTGGCGTGGTGAAAAAAAGCTCCCCAGAACCTGTCCTGCAACAGAGTTCGTAAAGGTAGTTGTTAACTGCACGTTTCTGCTGGTTCAGCCTATCGAGCATATACAAGTTTGAGTTCCATCGCGTCGGGCAGTCACAAATAAGACGTCTGACGAGAAGGTTGTGTCACTGCTGAATATCAGCAAGGCGAGCCATGGCCGTGTAAGATCTTCTGAAATGGCCCGAGATTTCCCTGGCCTGCCGCAAGACATCCTGGACCCCAGGGTATTTGACACCGAATCGCTGCACGACCAAGTTCAGGACGTGGGCCCTGCACGGCACGTGTGTCATTTTGCCCTGTTTCAGCATGCTCAGCAGCTTGGAACCGTTGTTGCAAACCACTTTGCCAACTGTCAAATTGAGCGGTGATAGCCACTAAACTGGCTGTATACGCAAAGCTGAAATGAGTGCAGGACCGTTGTGGCTCTTGGCTTCCAGACACAACAGACGCAGCACAGCATGGCAGCGTCTCACCTGGCATGTCAAATAGGTTCTGGGGATCTTGGGCAGGGCAGCGGAAAAAATGGTAGTAGCGGAAAAGGAGGAGTCAGCCGAGGAGGAGAGGGAGGATGGAGTAGGAGGAGGAGAACATGAGGCAGGCCTGCATGCAATCCGTGGTGGTAAAACCAAATCTACACGGGTGCCACGGGTCACATGCTTGACGGCCGTCAGAAGTTTCACCCAGTGGGCAGTAAAAGTTATATACCTTCCCTGCCCGTGTTTGCTAGACCACGTGTCTGTTGTCAGATCTATTTTGGCACCGACACTGTGTGCCAGAGATACACTCACTTGAATGTGGCCATATAGCTCTGGGATGCCCTTCTGCAAGAAATATTTTCTTCCTGGGACCTTCCATTGTGGTGTTCCAATGGCTGCAAATTTTGAAAAGGCCTCCGAGTCCACAAGTTGATATGGCAGTAGTTGGCAGGCTATCAGTTCCAACAAGCCAGCGGTCAACCATTGGGCAAGAGGGTTATCTGGCTCATATTTTTTTTTTACGCTCAAACATTTTGGCCGCAGAAGCCTGCCTTTTCCCTGACAAACGTGAGGATGGCTTGATGGAAGGTGGAGTGGAGGACAATTGTGAGGAGAAGGAGAAGAGGCTGGACTGTGAGAGCCTGGAGTGTGGCTTTGTGGGTTCTGATGGCGTTGCTCCCACTGGGCTTGGTGATAGGAGTTCAGGTGCCTTCTTAGGGCGGTCGTCCCTAGGTGAGTGTAGGGCTTACCGCGACTTATGCGCTGACCGCAAAGGCTGCAGATGGCAACACTATTGTCAGTAGCTGACGCATTAAAAAAAGCCCACACTGCGGAGCCATGTGCCGGCGTCCTGGGAGCGCCAGATGTGACCGTACATGGTTGATGGCTCGCTCCTGATACATTAGCAGTCTGGTTTGTCCCTCCTGTGCAATGTAAGTTCGGTCTGCTTCTCCTCCCTATCTGCTGGTCCATCTCTCCCTCTGAACTCCCCTCCTCTTCCTCTCTTGTGGGCACCCACGTTACGTCCATAGACACATCACCATTGATGTTATCTTCCCCACCACTAACGTTAGAGATCTCGGAGTAGGCAGCAACAGCGGGGACCAACCTCCTTGGGCTGATCTGGGTACTGTCGTGGCTGTTGGTGGCTGTTGCTACCTCCTCTTCCTGATCCGATGCCAAGAATGGCTGCGCATCAGAAATGTCTTTCGATGGATCAGAGAATAATTCCTGTGACTCAAGTGGAGGGTATATGGTGGTGGTGGTGTTGGTGGTGGTGTCTTTGGGGGTGCACACAGCAGAGAGTGAAGAGGGTGCAGATAGAGAGGATGAGGAGGGTACAGAAGCAGAAGGCTGAGTGAGCCACTCAACCAAGTCTGGTGCGTCCTTTGACGTAATTGAACGCACCTTCTGCAACTTCCCACTTTGACTCTGACCTGGTGCTCCTGCCCTCCCCTACCACCTCTGCGGAAAGGCCTGCCTCTTCCTCTCTCTGCCTGTCCTTTTTTTAAATAACCCGGTGACAAAAGTCTCTAGAGAAGCGCAGTGTATGTGAGGGAGGGCATATAACACCCTGCTTCAATATATCGTTTTGGTGTCAACTGGTCTATAATCACACCAGTTATTAAAGAAAAAAATTCCTTTAAATTTTCTTACTGTGTGTAGCAGTGGTAACACAGTGAAAGTGGCTAGATTTCTTTATTGCCAAAATACACTATTTTAGTAGTATATTCTTAGATGACACCCTGCTTTAATATGTCGTTTTGGGGTCAACTGGTCTAGAATCACACCAGTTTTAAAAAATGTTTTCCTTTAAATTTTTCTCACTGTGTGTAGCAGAGGTAACGCAGTGAAAGCAGATACATTTCTGCAGCACCCAAATACACTATTTAAGTAGTATATTCTTAGATAACACCCTGCTTCAATATGTGGTTTTGGGGGCCACTGGTCTAGAATCACACTAGTTATAAAAAAATGTTTTCCTTTAAATTTACTCACTGTGTGTAGCAGAGGTAACGCAGTGAAAGCGGATACATTTATGCAGCACCCAAATACACAATTTGAGTAGTATATTCTTAGATAACACCCCGCTCGCAATATGTGGTTTTGGGGGCCACTGGTCTAGAATCACACCAGTTATAAAAATATGTTTTCCTTTAAATTTACTCACTGTGTGTAACAGAGGTAACGCAGTGAAAGTGGATACATTTCTGAAGCACCCAAATACACTATTTGAGTAGTATAATATAATTATATATAGTAAAATATTATAGTAATATAATTGCGTTTGTCACTCTTTATAGTTGTAGTATCGCTGCAGAACCGATCACCAGTCACAATGCTGCTATATACAAATCCACTATAATATGCTTTCTATATTAGAAAGTAAATTATAAGTGTATTACACCCCTATATACTGCACACCAATCAATAGCACACCTATACCATTCCTTAAAATGACTTTTGTAGACCTATTAGCTAGCGATTTGTGTCACTATTAACACTCTAACAGTCTGTCCCTGCTCCACACAGCGACCTCTCCCTACACTGACAAAAGACAGAATGAAAAATGGCAGCCAGATCAGGTCTATTTATAAGGTGCTGACATGTCTCAATTGGCTGTCCTGTACCACCTGATGGATGTGTCATGGGTCAAAGTTCTTCACAATGTAAAAAAATATGGCGCCGGCGAATATCGCCATATGTTTGCATGTTCGGCAAACTGCGAATGAGTAAAGTTTGCCGCGAACCGCAAGACCATCTCTAGCCATGAGTGGTTTGATGAGTGTGCCATGATGTAATAAACATGGTGAATACATCACCTGAAATTGATGACTAACTAATATATAAGGGCTATGATGGAGGGTGATGATGGCTATGTGCTATTAGCCCGATTTGTAATTCTAGCCCCTATTCCTTTTCAAGATGAACATTATGAAATGAATTGCTTTGTTTTGAATGGCGGTCATGTGCCGTGATCATGTGATCGGAGTAATGAATCCACCTCCTTATGGGCTTGAGCATACTCAGTCGATTTTCACTACTGTGTCACCATCTTGGTTGTGGTATCAGATGTCTTTTATGTGAAATGCTAATCTCGGGGGATGAGAAGCACTCGACGCCTGGGCAGTATGGTTTTTCTGACGCCGATCAGGTCCTGTGGTCTCGAGCTACATGTGAGACTCTGAGAATGAGCTATTTGATTTTAATCACACAATTATGTACACCTGTGATTGGATGTTTGTCAATGAAGGATATCCTATGTTATGGATTGTAATACACATATTTATTTATGTAATATTAGCACATTGCACTTTATATATGATTGTTTTGGGATTTTCGACAAAGAATCATGTACACATTTGTGAATTCATTTTGGCATCGTGTATTTTAAAACTCTTTCTGAGTATATTTACACTTAATCATGTAATCACTATGTTTAATTATGTATCCTATATAAGCGCTTGACTTTGCACATTGTAACATGGCTTGACAAAGGCTCCATAGAGAGAGCTTAAACGTTGCTATCACATGGGTTAATAAATTACCCACCTTTTTTTCGCGGATATGTGTGCTGCCTTTGCTCTTCTTTTTTGGATTTCATAAAATTACATCTCTATACAATGCTGTAAAAACATTGATCAATATACTGTAAACTATACCCAGAAAGGCTGCTAAATCACTGTGCTTATGAAATCTCTGATATTTGTGGAGGATTATATAATGTGGTATTCATAAGGAGTAAGCAACTAATATGATTTTATTATAGAAAACACGTGAAATTTCAGGGAATAGGCTGGGTAGGCCTCATTAGGAAAACCCTGCCTTTGCAACCAATAACAGTTGTCAACCCAAAGCAACTATTCTTATGTCTTCTTACTAGTGTTGATCGCGAATATAGGTACTTCAAAAATTCTCAGATATTTAGAATATAGTGATTGATATTCGGAATTTAGAATAATTGAGATTTTTTTTATTGTGGATTTTCGTAATGCACATTTTTTATCACTAATTATTTGTTTTTTAGAATATTCATAATTTTTCCCAATTAAAAACATGATTCCTCCCTGCTTCTTGCTTATGGGCCAATGACTCATTGGCCCACAAGCAAGAAGCAGGGAGGAATCATGACTTTAAATGGGAAAAATTATGAATATTCTAAAAAAACGGATATATAGCACTATATAGAATATATTAGTTTTTTTCTGAATATTCGTAATATTCTAAAACAAGAATATATAGCAATATAGCAAATATAAAAAAAAAAAGAATATAGAGCAATTTAGATAATATAGTGCTATAATCTTCTTTGTCTAATAGTTGTAATTTTTTTCTCATCTGAAGTTCAGATTGGAAAAAAATGTCAACTATAAAAAAAAAAAAAAATTATAGCACTATATTAGTTAAATTGTTCTAGATTCATTTTTTTCCGAATATTTACTATATTGCTATATATTATTGTTTTAAAATATTACAAATATTTGAACAAACAAATATATTCAATATAGTGCTATGACTCACAAGCAAGAAGCAGGGAGGAATCATGTTTTTGCTCGGCAATGGAAAAAGTTGCGCTAAAAATTTGCATTACGAAAATTTGCATTACGGAAATTTGCATTATGGAAATTTGCATATTATGTGATTATTACCTTGTCGAGTAAAAAAAAAATTGTACAATATAGAGAATATTCTAATTCGCGAATATTCACCGAATATTCTACAAAACATTTGTGAAATATCGCAAATTCGAATATGACCCCTGCCGCTCATCACTACTTCTTACACCAAATACTGAATTTTGATCGGTTGACATGAGATCCAGTGTTTATATCCAGACATTGGCAGGACACTGGATCTGGAATAATTGCGAAAATACAAACCATGAGGTTCTTCTAAAAAACATATGAATGACATCCGAGTGACATCTGTGTTAAATCATTTTTTTTTGGGCGGATCCATTGTAACAATGTCTATCCTTGACCTCAAAATGGACACGAATGTTCTATCTTTTTTGTGGGGCTATGGGACTGACATACAGATGCACACAGTACATGGTGTGCTGTCCTCATTTTATGCGGACCCATTGAAATGAACGGGTCCGCATCTAATCCGCAAAAAATGTGGATCGGAATCAAACCAAAAGTATGACTGTGTGAATGGGGCCTAAGGCGAAGTGATGGAGGTAAAATAAGTCAGATCCCCAATCTTACTTACTTTTATGTCTTTTCAAAGTCAGAAAAAAAATAGAGCTTGGTAAATGCTACCACTCTTAATGTTTTTCCTCACATACAGCTTCATAGGGGGAATGGAGTAAGTACAGCAGCTGTGTTGGGGAGAGACAGGAGAGACCATAAGGACCATACAACATTGCACTAGGAGTGGTAGAAGACCAGTAAGGTGAGTTTTAGCTCATTCTGAGTCTGCAAATGACATATTTTTATTATTGGAAAACCCCTTTAAATGTAAATACATCAGATGATAATTTATTGGCCAAAAAAACTGAAATAAGTTAAAAAAAGAAAAGACAGAAAAATATAATCTCCACACCATAACTTTAAATAAAGAGTTAAGTATTTGCATTACGGATACTGCAGACTAACTAGTAAAAACATTTATTGTGTACCATAATAATATTTGTATTGAGTCCCTCTTAATCCTACATGTGTTGTCATGTCAGTTACCGAGTGCAGTTAGTTATCATGAAGTACTAAACCGCACATGTTTTTAATGTCCAGTTTGACTAATGGAAGATATAAGAGGAATAATTTAGGCATTGCTGAATAAGCTAAATAGTCCTTTAAATGAATTTAAAACCCATTATGTGTCAAGCTTTCCTTTCAGATTTACATAATTACATTATGTTGCACTAATTACATTTCTTTCTTGCCAATACCAAATATCAACCTAATGTGTTATAATATTTATATAAACAATCCATAATGGCTTAGGATTTTAAGTAATTGATATTTATAAAGTGAAGGATTTCTTTTCTTGCTGAAGACAAATTTAATTAGTTGCAAACTGTGTTTAATTTTTTTTTTTAAAGAAATATATTATCTTTATGGCAATCTATTATACAGAAAAATGAAAACAAAATAAAATGTAGATGTGAGCTTTTGATGGATTCTTAGCAAACTGGATTTTTTACTGAGAAAAACAATGCCACAAGAAATATAAATTCCAATCTTTAAAGGGGCTGTGCCAAGAACATAAATGTATCCTGCCCAACAGATATAGCTGTTATATCATTTCCTCAGATATATATATATTTTTTAAATTGTCGTATAAAACCTATCATTGCACCCTGTGCCTGCGCCTGCGCGATAATAAGATGACTGAGGGCAACCGCCGGCACTGCGCCTGCGCGGGATTTCGGATGCGGACGAGAGGAGGATGGGGGTGTTTTCCGAAGAGCGCGGCACTGGGGGGGAGGGAGGGAGCGAGCGAGCACTTAGCCTCGCCTCTGGGAGGCGATTTAGGCGATCTTGGAGGAGTTGTTAGTTTTCAAATTTAGGCGGGCACGGCACTTCAGAGGGGCGTTCCTGGGCACCGTGGACAAAGAATAACGCCCCTCTGGGCTCCTTACAGCTTCATTTGCATATCATAAAAAGCATTTTTTTTAAGAAATGACAAGGCACAGAATAAAAAGAACAAGACATATGGAAATAAGGTACTTTATTATACATGGATTCATTAAAAAAATGATAATATGCTAGTGACAGATTCCCTTTAAGTTTTTATAATAGCAATTTGCATATACTCCAGAATGTTATGAAGAGTGATCAGATGAATTGTATAGTCCTTCTTTGCCATGAAAATTAACTTAATCCCAAAAAAACCTTTCCACTGCATTTCATTGCTGTCATTAAAGCACCTGCTGAGATCATTTCAGTAATCGTCTTTCTAACTCAGATGAGAAGGTTGACAAGCACAAGGCTGGAGATCATTATGTCAGGCTGATTGGGTTAAAATGCTTGAAATCATTGTTCTTCCATTGTTAACCATGGTGACCTGCAAAGAAACGCGTGCATAAAAATGGCTTCACAGGAAAGGATATTGTGGCTACTAAGATTGCACCTCAATCAACAATTTATAGGATCATCAAGAACTTCAAGGAAAGAGGTTCAATTCTTGTTCGGAAGGCTTCAGAGCGTCCAATAAAGTCCAGCAAGTGCCAGGATCGTCTCCTAAAGAGGATTCAGCTGCAGGATCGGAGTGCCACCAGTGCAGAGTTTGCTCAGGAATGGCAGCAGGCAGGTGTGAGCGCATCTGCACACACAGTGAGACTTTTGGAAGATGGCCTGGTGTCAAGAAGGGCAGCAAAGAAGCCACTTCTCTCCAAAAAAAAACATCAGGGACAGATTGATCTTCTGCAGAAAATATGGTGAATGGACTGCTGAGGACTGGGGCAAAGTCATATTCTCTGATGAAGCCTCTTTCCAATTGTTTGGGGAATCAGGAAAAAGGCTTGTCTGGAGAAGAAAAGGTGAGTGCTACCATCAGTCCTGTGTCATGCCAACAGTAAAGCATCCTGAGACCATTCATGTGTGGGGTTGCTTCTCATCCAAGGGAGTGGGCTCACTCACAATTTTGCCCCAAAACACAGCCAAGAATGGTACCAAAACACCCTCCAACAGCAACTTCTTCCAACAATCCAACAACAGTTTGGTGAAGAACAATGCATTTTTTTGCAGCACGATAAAGCACCGTGCCATAAGGCAAAAGTGATAACTAAGTGGCTCGGGGACAAAAACATTGACATTTTGGGTCCATGGCCTGGAAACTGCCCATATCTTAATCCCATTGAGAACTTGTGGTCAATCCTAAAGAGGTGGGTGGACAAACAAAAACCCACTAATTCTGACAAACTCCGAGAAGTGATTATGAAAGAAAGGGTTGCTATCAGTCATGCCCAGTCGAATTGCAGAGGTCCTGAAAAAGAAGGGCCAACAATGCAAATACTGACTCTTTGCATAAATGTCATGTAATTGTCGATAAAAGTCTTTGAAACGTATGAAGTACGTGCAATTATATTTCACTACATCACAGAAACAACTGAACCAAATGTCTAAAAGCAGTTTAGCAGCAAACTTTGTGAAAACTAATATTTGTGTCATTCTCAAAATTTTGGCCACGACTGTACATTTGTAAAAAAAAATTGAAGTATTATGAATGTTTATATGGTACATATGTTAGCATTTATTTTAACTTAGGGCATTCAGCAGACTGCCTAAGAAATTATGTAACCACGGAAGCAATGGCACCAAGTATATCAATTAAGCTTCAACCTTAATCAACTGCATCAATTGACTAGCGGCATCCAAAATATTTTAATATGTAAAGTGCATGAGAGTGACCATCTTTTCCTGCACAGCTAAATAGTAAAATGATTAACATCCAGGACTGGGAGCAATGTGTTGAATCTATTGTGAGGGCACTGTTGCTGTTGATATGGAGCTCAGGAGGCAGGACCAAACTGGTAACAATAAAAACAATTAAAAAGTTTATCAATAGGAAAAAATGGAGAAGATAGAGTAGTAAAGAGTATTACTACATAGAGGGAACAGTTACAGGAGATAATATGAAAAAAGCACAATATATCACACAGGGCCGCCGTCAGCGGGCATACCCTGGCAATTGCCGTGGCCCACTGTTCCTTGGCGGGCCCTCTCATTTCCTGACTTCAAAATTGAGGCGGTTGTTGTCCCATCACCCTGCCTTGACAAACTGCCACTTTGCTGCCTGCGCATGATGTCACTGCGCAGGATGTCCAGGTGGGTGAAGCGTCCGTGCGTAAGTGCATCCTGTACTGTACTAGTGGGGTGGGATCAGCAGTAATTTACAAGGCACAGATTACATACAGAGGATGGATCAAAGCAGGGGCGGAGGCAGAGCTAATCAGCAGAAGCCAGCAAAGGTGCTGAAGAAGCCAGGAATTGTATTATGATTAGGTGACCAGTCAGATGAGGGGGCGGGACTTAGCAGTGTGTGGCGCAGAGCTGGGCTGTGAGGGAAGGAAGTGGTGAGTAACTGGTTTAACCACCTCCGGACCGCCTAACGCAGATGTGCGGTCCGGAGGTGGCAGCGCTGCGCAGAGTCACGCATATACGCGTAATCTCGCGAGACGCGAGATGACGCGCTTTGCTGGCCCGCGCATGCGCAGTTCGGGCCGGCATTTCATACAGGAGTATTTCGTCAGCAACCTGCCAGCCAATGATCGCGGCTGGCAGGTTGCTGATTTTTAAAAAATCCAATCAGAGAGCCAGATAACAGATCATATTTGTAAATATGATCTGTTATATGGCTGCCTGCTCCTCTGCTGGTTCTTTTCGTCGGTTGGATCCAGCAGAGGAGCAGGCTTCACAGTGAGTACACCAACACTACACACTTAGCCCCAGATCACCCCCCTGAACCCCAATTAACCCTTTGATCACCCCTTTGATCGCCCCTGTCAATCACAAGTGAAAAGAAAAAAGTGATCAGTGCAAACTGTCACTTTTTTTTTTCACTGGTATTGACCGTTAGGTTTCAGTATAGTTTAGGCCCCTTGGTTAGGTAGTTTAGGGATCGGTTAGCACCCAGCCCACCGCACCGCAGTCCGTTATTCGCTGATTAGCGTATCGCTAATCAGAATTTGTACTTTTATAGTATCTGGAAGTGATCAAAACTGATCACGGTCAGATCTATAATTGTATTAGTGTCACTTTAGTTCTCCCTCCACCCAAAACGCAGTGTTTGCCTGATCAGGCCTGATCGCTCGCCCACAAGTGCGTTCACCCACGCCCGCCCCACCGCAGTGACAAAAAAAAAATTTTTTTTGATCGCTGCACATTCACTTTACACGCACTGCGGCGATAAAAAAAATCAGTTTCGATATTTTTTATCAACCGCAGCGGCCTCCGGTACTTCGCTAGCCTCCCCTTTGTAAGACAGGCTTGCTTTTTTTTCTTGGGTAGTCTCAGGGAATACCCCTAAATTTAGTTGCCCACATGTCAAACAGGGGGTATTCCTCTGAAGAGGCCTACAGGCTTCTGACCCAGTCGGATGAGGAGTGGGAACCCTCATCTGATGAATCCAGCGGGTCAGAATACGAACCTGTAGAAAGCAGTGGCTCTCTGACCCAAAGTTCGGACGAGGAGGCTGAGGTCCCTGATAGCACCAGGCGTACCCGGCCCCGTGTCGCTAGACCGCAGGTTGCGCAGGATCCGCTTCAAGAGCAGCAGAGTGGGGCTGGTGCTGTCGGATTACGTGGTGAGGCATACACCAGCAGCCCAGCCCTTCCTGGACCTAGTACCAGCACTGCCGTACAACCTGGTGAAGTAGCGAGCACCAGAAGGGCAGTTGAAGCTGGTACGGTGGCACGTGCAGTAGTGACCCCGTCTCAGCCACCGCAAAGATGTGCCCGTAGAGCCCCTAGAGTCCCTGAGGTGCTGGACAAACCCTGATTGGCAGTCCCCAACTTCAGCCGCACCTGTAGTTTTCCCTTTCACCGCCCAGTCTGGAGTTCGGGTTGAGACAGCTCAGATCGGTTCGGCCCTGGGATTTTTTGAGCTGTTCTTGACTGCGGAGCTCTTAGACTTAGTTGCGGCAGAAACAAATCGGTATGCCACACAATTTATAACCGCTAACCCGGGAAGCTATTATGCCCAGCCTTTCCGGTGGAAACCAGTCCAAGTTTCCGAAATTAAAACTTTTCTGGGCCTCCTCCTCAACATGGGCCTGACAAAAAAGCATGAATTGCGGTCATATTGGTCCACGAACCCGATTCATCACATGCCCATGTTCTCTGCTGCTATGTCCAGGACACGATTTGAGACCATCCTGTGTTTCCTGCACTTTAGTTACAACACCGCCTCCCATCCCAGAGGCCACCCTGCTTTTGACCGGCTCCACAAAATTCGGCCCCTCATAGACCATTTCAACCTGAAATTTGCAGATTTGTATACCCCAGAGCAAAACATCTGCATAGACGAGTCCCTGATACATTTTACCGGACGCCTTGGCTTCAAACAATACATCCCAAGCAAGCGCGCCCGGTATGGGGTCAAATTGTATAAGCTCTGTGAAAGGGCCACAGGCTATACCCACAAATTTTGGATCTATGAGGGAAAAGATCAGACCCTGGAGCCGGTCGGTTGCCCTGTCTACCTGGGGAGCAGTGGGAAGACAGTTTGGGACTTGGTGTCACCCTTATTCGGCAAGGGGTACCATCTTTATGTGGACAATTTTTACACAAGTGTGGCCCTCTTTAGGCATTTGTTTCTAGAACGGATTGGCGCCTGTGGTACCGCGCGAACTAGTCGCGCGGGCTTCCCCCAACGGCTCGTTACCACCCGTCTTGCAAGGGGGCAGAGGGCCGCACTGTGTAACGAAGAACTGCTCGCGGTGAAATGGAGAGACAAGCATGACGTTTACATGCTCTCCTCCATTCACGCAGACACGACAATACAAATTGAGCGAGCAACCCGTGTCATTGAAAAGCCCCTCTCAGTCCACGACTATAACCTTCACATGGGAGGGGTGGACTTCAATGACCAGATGTTGTCTCCGTATTTAGTTTCCCGCAGAACCAGACGCTGGTATAAGAAGGTGTCTGTATATTTAATTCAATTGGCTCTGTACAATAGTTTTGTTCTCTACAGTAAGGCTGGGAGAACTGGATCCTTCCTCAAATTTCAGGAAGAGATCATCGAGAACCTCCTGTACCCAGGGGGTTCCGTGGCCCCATCCACCAGTGTAGTTAGCCGTCTACACGAGCGACATTTCCCCAATGTCGTTCCTGGTACCTCAACCCAACCGTCACCCCGAAAAAGATGTCGTGTCTGTAGCAGGAGTGGAATAAGGCGTGACACCCGCTATTTCTGTCCTGACTGTCCTGACCACCCTGCCCTATGCTTTGGAGAGTGTTTCCGGAAGTACCACTCACAGGTACACTATTAGCATAGGGATCATCTCACCAGGACAGGCACACAGGGCTATTAGGGCCCATTCACTCACTGCTGCTGCAAACGTCTCCTTTCACCTGGGACAAAGTGCATAACGCACTTCGCCACATCTTTGGGCGATTTGCGCTTTGCACATTGACCCATGGGGAAGGAGAGGTTTGTTCTATAAAGGTAAAAAAAAACAAAAAAAAAACACCAGTAAGCAAAAGTTAATGTTCAGTTAAAAAAGTTAAAGTTTATATGTTCTGTTGCAAAGTTAATAAAATTATTGCGTTGCGGCCTGGTTTTTTCATATTTTTTTTTTTTACCTTCCAGGTGGACCAACCGATCGATAGCTGCAGCACTGATGTGCATTCTGACAGAAGCATTGCGCTGCTGTCAGATTACACGCAAGTCAGTGTATGCGGCGCTGCAAGACGAGATTTCTACTCTGCAGTAACAGATACGTTTGCCGATGCATACGAGCTGAGGAGGAGGCGGCGTTCCTATGCTTTGGCAAACACTTTGTATATATATAAAAAAATTAATAAAATCCCGGCAATGATTTATTCATCCACATCGATTGATGTGAATGGAGAAATCTGGTTTGCCAGGGCATACGAGCTAAGTGGGTATGGATGTAGGGCGGAGCTCCTATGTCCTGGCAGACGCCTTTCCCCTCAATTTTTTTTTTTTTGGGCAGAGATTTTTTCATCCACATTGATCGATGCGAATGAAGAAATCTGTGCTGTTCATTTTTTTCTTTCAGCCCAGAGGCTGAACGGAAAAAAAAATCTCATTACCTGTATGCTCAATATAAGGAGAATAGCAGAAACTCCTAATGCTGGCCATACATGTAATGATTGCGGAGACCCTCAAATGCCAGGGCAGTACAAACACCCCACAACTGACCCCATTTTGGAAAGAAGACACCCCAAGGTATTTGCTGAGGGGCATATTGAGTCCATGAAAGATTTTATTTTTTGTCCTAAGTTAGCGGAAAGTGAGACTTTGTGAGAAAAAAATAAATAAAAATCAATTTCCGCTAACTTATGCAAAAAAAAAAAAATTCTATGAACTTGCCAGGCCCCTCATTGGATACCTTGGGGTGTCTTCTTTCCAAAGTGGGGTCACATGTGGGGTATTTATACTGCCCTGGCTTTTTAGAGGCCCTA
The DNA here is from genome assembly GCF_014858855.1 of Bufo gargarizans. Taxonomy (NCBI): domain Eukaryota; kingdom Metazoa; phylum Chordata; class Amphibia; order Anura; family Bufonidae; genus Bufo; species Bufo gargarizans. The sequence continues at coordinate 304,136,706 of NC_058084.1, forward strand.
AAGCGTGAGAAGAAGTATGGGATCCAACTGTCTAAAAATGCCCTCCTAAAAGGAATTTGGGCACTTTTGCAGCCTAGATGCGCAAAAGTGTCACACATCTGGTATCGCCGTACTCAGGAGAAGCTGGGGAATGTGTTTTGGGGTGTCATTTTACATATACCCATGCTGGGTGAGATAAATATCTTGATCAAATGCCAACTTTGTATAAAAAAAATTGAAAAGTTGTCTTTTGCCAGGATATTTTCTCTGACCCAGCATGGGTATATGTAAAATGACACCCCAAAACACATTCCCCAACTTCTCCTGAGTACGGCGATACCAGATGTATGACACTTTTTTGCAGCCAAGGTGGGCAAAGGGGTACATATTCCAAAGTGCACCTTTCGGATTTCACCGGTCATTTTTTTACAGATTTTGATTGCAAAGTACTTCTCACACATATGGGCCCCTAAATTGTGACCACAAGTGACCCCATTTTGGAAAGAAGACACCCCAAGGTATTCTGTGAGGGGCATGGCGAGTTCCTAGAATTTTTTATTTTTTGTTGCAAGTTAGTGGAATATGAGACTTTGTAAGGAAAAAGGAGAAAAAAAAAAATCATCATTTTCCGCTAACTTGTGACAAAAAAAAAAAATTCTAGGAACTCGCAGTGCCCCTCACGGAATACCTTGGGGTGTCTTCTTTCCAAAATGGGGTCACTTGTGGTGTAGTTATACTGCCCTGGCAATTTAGGGGCCCAAATGTGTGAGAAGTACCTTGCAATCAAAATGTGTAAAAAATGGCCTGCAAAATCCGAAAGGTGCACTTTGGAATATGTGCCCCTTTGCCCACCTTGGCAGCAAAAAAGTGTGACACATCTGGTATAGCCGTACTCAGGAGAAGTTGGGGAATGTGTTTTGGGGTGTCATTTTACATATACCCATGCTGGGTGAGAAAAATATCTTGGTCAAATGCCAACTTTGTATAAAAAAAATGGGCAAAGTTATCTTTTGCCAAGATATTTCTCTCACCCAGCATGGGTATATGTAAAATGACACCCCAAAACACATTCCCCAACTTCTCCTGAGTACGGCGATACCAGATGTGTCACACTTTTTTGCTGCCAAGGTGGGCAAAGGGGCACATATTCCAAAGTGCACCTTTCGGATTTCACCGGTCATTTTTTACACATTTTGATTGCAAAGTTCTTCTCACACATTTGGGCCCCTAAATATCCAGGGCAGTATAACTACCCCACAAGTGACCCCATTTTGGAAAGAAGACACCCCAAGGTATTCTGTGAGGGGCATAGTGAGTTCCTAGAATTTTTTATTTTTTGTCGCAAGTTAGTGGAATATGAGACTTTGTAAGAAAAAATAAAAAATAAAAATAATCATCATTTTCCGCTAACTTGTGACAAAAAATAAAAAGTTCTATGAACTCACTATGCCCATCAGCGAATACCTTAGGGTGTCTACTTTCCGAAATGGGGTCATTTGTGGGGTTTTTCTACTGTTTGGGCATTGTAGAACCTCAGGAATCATGACAGGTGCTCAGAAAATCAGAGCCGTTTCAAAAAGCGGAAATTCACATTTTTGTACCATAGTGTGTAAACGCTATAACTTTTACCCAAACCATTTTTTTTTTTGCCCAAACATTTTTTTTTATCAAAGACATGTAGAACAATAAATTTGGCTAAAAATGTATATATGGATGTCGGTTTTTTTGCAAATTTTTACAGCTGAAAGTGAAAAATGACATTTTTTTGCAAAAAAATCGTTACATTTTGATTAATAACAAAAAAAGTAAAAATGTCAGCAGCAATAAAATACCACCAAATGAAAGCTCTATTAGTGAGAAGAAAAGGAGGTAAAATTCATTTAGGTGGTCAGTTGCATGACCGAGCGATAAACGGTGAAAGGAGTGTAGTGCCGAAGTGTAAAAAGTGCTCTGGTCATGAAGGGGGTTTCAGCTAGCGGGGCTGAAGTGGTTAAGACAGACTTGTGGTTCTCTCCTTTCTGAGCCTTATAGTTCTCTGCCCTTATACTCTTTACTGTCCTCTGGTAATCAATAATGAAAGCCTGGCTCGACATGTTGAGCCTTGTAGTTCTCTCAGAGAACTACAAGGCTCAGCATGTCCAGCCTGTCAGACTCATTACTGATTACCATAGTACAGTACTGGTGGATAGTATAGCAGAGAACTACAAGGCTCAGCATGTCCAGGCTGTCATTATTGGTTACCAGAGGACAATACAGGTAGATAGTATAGCAGAGAACTACAAGGCTCAGCATGTAATTATTGGTTACCGGAGGACAGCACTGGTGGATAGTATAGCAGAGAAGTTCTCTGATATACTATCCACCAGTACTGTCTTCTGGTAATCAGTAATGACAGCCTGGACAAGGGCATGCTGAGCCTTGTAGTTCTCTGATATACTATCTACAAGTACTGACCTCTGGTAACCAATAATGACAGGCTGGACATGATGAACTTTGTAGTTCTCTGCCATACTCTGTCCCAGTTCAGTCATGTGGTAATCAATAATGACAGGCTGGACATGCTGAGCCTTGTAGTTCTCTTCCATACTTTCTCCCAGTACCCCCCTTTGGTAATCAATAATAATAGGCAGGAGCTGTGTGTGCAGACAACCAAGTGCAGGTACTAAATTAATCTGATTCTGCTAAACACTGTCTGTGCAAATATGAGGCTGCTGGACTGCTGATAGTAGCATAATGCTATCAGCATTCATATTGAAATGTATTTTCAATGTCTGTTTCTCTTTAGAGGGTGTACAGTAAAAATTGAATACTAAGTAGACATGAGGGATTAAAACACTGGATAGATTTAAAAAAAGGTTGGGCATAAGGATTAATTCACATATATCCTCTCTGTAGCTTGTTCTGACTATTGTATTTGGCAACTATAACACATGCAGCTTCATTGCCGCGTGTGTTGTGCAAAATGCCACAATGGAGCCCACTGTTGCTTTATCGCCCAAGGGCCCGCATGAACCTGGAGCCACCCTTGATATCACATTCAATGAATTGTGTGATATTTATTTTGATATGTATCTCAGCAATATTTCCCATACCTCCTTGTTGAGAATTGAAATCTGATTGTCTTTGTTTAGTCTTTGATGACTGAGAAACTACGTGAGCTGTTTTTCTCTCCCTCTCTATAACGTACATTATGCTGTACATAATATGAAACTGTGTGATAATGGGAGAATATTTACACTGACTGTTTGGGACATGAAGAAAGAGAGGGAGAAACTCTCACGGAGCATGCTGAAATAATTATAACTGCCTATAAACCTAGGAGGAGAATGGGAGACTCACTTTTACTTTTTTAAGTACATGCATTGTACATGCAATTAAGACTAGTTCCACACCCACGGTAACAGCCTGATGAAGTTCAGCGTATTTGGCAGAGATGGATAGGGCCGGAGCACCAGTTTTTGTCCAGCCTAAACTATCTGAGCACCAGTTTTTGTCCAGCCTAAACTATCTGAGCACCAGTTTTTGTCCAGCCTAAATTATCTGAGCACCAGTTTTTGTCTGGATCCCATTATAGTCAATGGGGTTTAGTTTTAAACGACAGTATACAACAGTTTACTGCAGGTATGGAACTAGCTTAAGTCAGGTCAATAAATACAGAAAGGGAATATGAGGTAGTATATATTTTAAAGGTGTTATCTTGGTAACAGAATGCTGCAACGATTTTGCTTTTCTGAACAAAAATTTCACATAGTCTTAAATATTTCGAACACTTCAATGCTTGGATACTTACTTCCCAGTGGTGGTATATTTTTATAGTGACTATTTTGTGTCCATTATGCATCCTTAGATTCACTGGAGCATCTTACTATAAAGAGCATTTTGTTTATGACTAGTGTTGATCGAGCACCAAAGTGCTCGGGTGCTCGAGTAGAACATCTTGGGATGCGCGGGTGCTCTGCCGAGCACCCAAGTATAATGGAAGTCAATGGGAGAACCCGAGCATTAAACCAGGCACCCCCTGCTCTGAAGAGGGGAGGGTGTCTGGTTCATAGTAAAAGGTCAGAAATTGATGGAAATACCACTGAAATGGTTCGGGAATAGCATGGGGAGGCTGTCTGGATGCATCTTGGACTCCCAGGTCGCTACTGGGAACGATGTTGTCCGAGTAGTACGCCACTTTTACAGACTGACAATAATACGCACAAAACCAAAGATAAAATCGATTTTAGAGGAAAAATTGTTAGGAAACATTCTTTCTTGTATATTTACTTGTATATAAAGAACAACTGTTAAGAGGAGACTGTGTGAATCAGGCCTTCATGGTAGAATATCTGCTAGGAAATCACTGCTAAGAACAAGGAAACAAGCCGAAGAGACTTGTTTGAGCTAAAGAACACAAGGAATGGATAGTAGACCAGTGGAAATCTGTGCTTTGGTCTGATAAGTCCAAATTTGAGATCTTTGGTTCCGACCACCGTGTCTTTGGGCGACACAGAAAAGGTGAACGGATGGACTCTACATGCCTGGTTCCCACCATGAAGCATGGAGGAGGAGGTGTGATGGTGTGGGGGTGCTTTGCTGGTGACACTGTTGGGGATTTATTCAAAATTGAAGGCATACTGAACCAGCATGGCTACCACAGCATCTTGCAGCGGCATGCTATTCCATCCAGTTTGCGTTTAGTTGGACCATAATTTATTTTTCAACAGGACAATGACCCCAAACACACCTCCAGGCTGTGAAAGGGCTGTGTAAGGGCTATTTGACGAGGAAGGTAGCATGGAAGCACTGAAAAACTATAAGGAAAAAAAAAAACATGTAAAAAACAAATAAAAGTGTCCAAACTAGAGACCGAGAGATTAATTGCCAAAGAGAGTAAAACTAACCCTAAAATATTCTTCAATTATATAAATGTTAAAAAGTATAAATCTGAAGGTGTTAGCCCTTTAAAGAGTAATGAAGGGGGAGTCACAGAGAGCAACGAGGAGAAAGCAAAGCTGTTAAATATTTTCTTCTCCAATGTATTCACTGAGGAAAATAAACTGTCAGATGACTTGCTGAATGTTGAAATAAATTCCCCATTAAAAGTGTCCTGTCTGACCCAGGAAGAAGTACAACAGCGACTTAAAAAGATTAAAATAGACAAATCGCCAGGACCGGATGGCATACACCCCCGTATCCTAAGGGAATTTAGTAATGTCATAACCAGACCCTTATTTCTGATATTTGCAGATTCTATATTGACAGGGAATGTCCCACAGGATTGGCGCATGGCAAATGTGGTGCCAATATTCAAAAAGGGTCCAAAAACAGAGCCTGGAAACTATAGGCCGGTAAGTTTAACATCTGTTGTGGGTAAACTGTTTGAAGGTTTTCTGAGAGATGCTATGTTAGAGCATCTTAACGGAAATAAGCAAATAACGCCATATCGGCATGGCTTCGTGAGGTCATGTCAAACTAATTTAATCAGTTTCTATGAGGAGGTAAGTTCTAGACTTGACAGCGGCGAATGAATGGATGTCGTGTATCTGGACTTCTCCAAAGCATTTGACACTGTACCACATAAAAGGTTAGTATATAAAATAAGAATGCTCGGACTGGGAGAAAACGTCTGTAAGTGGGCAAGTAACTGGCTCAATGATAGAAAACAGAGGGTGGTTATTAATGGTACACACTCAGATTGGGTCACTGTCACTAGTGGAGTACCTCAGGGGTCTGTATTGGGCCCTATTCTCTGCAATATATTTATTAATGATCTTGTAGAAGGCTTGCATAGTAAAATATCAATTTCCGCAGATGACACTAAACTGTGTAAAGTAATTTACACTGATGAGGACAGTATACTACTACAGAGGGATCTGGATAGATTGGAGGCTTGGGCAGATAAGTGGCAGATGAGGTTTAACACTGACAAATTTAAAGTTATGCACATGGGAAGAAATAATGCAAGTCACCCGTACATACTAAATGGTAAAACACTCGGTAACACTGACATGGAAAAGGATCTAGGAATTTTAATAAACAGCAAACTAAGCTGCAAAAACCAGTGTCAGGCAGCTGCTGCCAAGGCCAATAAGAAAATGGGTTGCATCAAAAGGGGCATAGATGCCCATGATGAGAACATTGTCCTACCACTCTACAAATCATTAGTCAGACCACACATGTAGTACTGTGTACAGTTCTGGGCTGCAGTGAACAAAGCAGACATAGCAGAGCTGGAGAGGGTCCAGAGGAGGGCAACTAAAGTAATAACTGGAATGGGGCAACTACAGTACCCTGAAAGAATATCAAAATTAGGGCTATTCACTTTAGAAAAAAGACGACTGAGGGGAGATCTAATAACAATGTATAAATATATTAGGGGTCAGTACAGAGATCTATCCCATCATCTATTCATTCCCAGGACTGTGACTGTGATGAGGGAAATGTAGTAATATAAAAAAAGAGAGGATTAGGGTACAATTTAAGTTCTCTGGTCTTGAGGGCGGACCAGGAAACACAAAGAAGAGTACCTGAGGTAGAGGCTAGTAGAGGCGCCAAGGGGTGGAGGTAAAATTTCCAAAAAATAGTATATATAAGTTATGCTTGTTTTCAACTATAGAATAGGGTAGGCCGCACAGGTGCTTGGGTGGGTCAAGGGTATCCTTGCCCACTGAGGAGAGATAGTGGTGGTGTAGAAAGGAAAAAAAGGGGGGAACCCTTCACAAGAAAAAGAAAACACGTAATAGGCGCCAAATTCCCTCAGTCACTAAACGTGATGATGATTCGAATCGGTTGTTAGTTATATATATATAACAAAGTGGGTTTGAATAAAAGGACCTTCACCTAGGTCTAATAAAAGAGCCAAAGGTTTAAGACTCTCAACATAACCTCGTGGTGGTGATGTCGACAGATAATAAATATAAAATAAGAATAATAAAATCAAATGCACTCACTTCACGGGGGGGGGGGCAGTCACCCGGATCAATTCAGAGACCCCTGGGACTACTTTCCCCCCGGCCAGGATCACATGCAGAAATGTAAATAATTGAACAACGCCTACACAAGTGGCTTCTGGTCAATCATTTTATTGGTACGTGGCTCAACGCCTCTCGAGGGTCTAGAGCCCTCTTCTTCAGGAAAAAATAAAAATGTAATTATAAAAACTATAAATAAATGTAATGAATATAAAAGATTTATAAAAACAAAACAAAAAACACAAACATTTATCTATATAGACACATACACACACATACACCCATATGTGCATGAGCATGTATATACACAGACATACAAACATCCATATGTCTATATCAATGTGAGAAATTGCTTTCTATTTTCACCCCATTTTCATTTGGCGTACATAGTGCATCATAGAGATAAATATACAGAACAAAAATTACAATACAACGGGCTTCATACTACTGACTATGCAAGAGTAAATAAAAAATCCAGTGGACCATTAATAGAAGATGGATATGCATGTATGCAAGGATAAAAACATATATTGTGCAACAAAAAAACTTTCTTGGCCTAAATAAAGGAAAAAACATATATATTTATATAAAGAAAGAAATTCCAAATAAGTATTGGAAAAGTGATTGAATTAATCCATACCTTCAGGGGTGCTTGAAACAAGTTTCTAAGACCAGTCTGGAATGTTTTGGAGTCAGTTGTTTTCATGGGGTATTTGTAGGTGGCCTGCTAGTTTACACATGTGTCTTGGTGTGTGTCTAGGGCTCCTCCCACTTCCTGTTATTATAATTGGAAATGTTTTTTTTTCCTGGGGTATTTGAATTTTTATTTTATCTGTATTCCTTTTTCTGCTGTCTGGGTAATACTGAGGGAAGGTCTACGGTTCTGTTACATTAGAATTAAAACCACAGACATCTTTAATGGGATATTGAGTATTCATAGTTGCGATGCGTTCCACTGTGGAACGCACCGCCATTTACTTCCTGTTGTCCATTTTTTGAAAGAGAGAAAAATAGTTTTTTTATATTTATGTATGGGCACTTATCTCCAGGAGCACAGGTAGAGGGAGACAGGGGCTCAGTTTACTTCCCATAACTCGGATTGCCTCACACAATTGCCGGACTGGAAGCGTCAGGCGGTTTGATGCGTTCCAATATGGAACGCACCGCCATCTTCTTCCGGTGACAAAGGATATAACTTCCGGAGAAGACAGGCCGGATGTAGTATAAACGCTGATGCGATGCGTTCCAACCTGGAACGCAACCTCCCAGATGATTGGCTGTGTGTGGTGCATGTGTGTATTCACATTGGTTGGCTATATGTTATGGGTATATACATTGCGTCTATATTCATTACGCCTACTATTCTATCGATATACTAAACTGTGAACCTGATTAACTGGGGGGACCTTAGGATATATTTTGATTACTGTCTAGGGATAGATAGCCTCTCTGGAGCTATAATAAATGAAGGAGTGGACAATTTCTAAGTGGGATGATAAGTCTAAATTAAATAATTTGAATAATTTAATACAAACATATTAATTAATAATGGGCATAGTAATAATCATAATAATAGTCAAAGTATAAATATTTTGAGGGAGGGGGAGTTTACCAATAGTACCAATATGAATGGTTAATATTCCATAAATATAAATAAATACATAAATAATAATTATTAAATTATATATATATATATATATATATATATATATAAACATTAATAAAAGGTATCTGGGCAGTTCTATACAGAAAAAATAGATGTTAAGTTCAGTAATTAGTATATTCGAGTGATTCATTAAGAACGAATGGTGTTAGGGTGTTGAGGCGAAAGATCCAGTACATCTCCTTGCGGCATAGAGATTGATAGGATTTTGTGTCTTTCTCTAGTAATGTGACTGTTAGACCTGATGGATCTCCCTCATGAAACATCGCAAAGTGCCTGGATACACTGTGGGTTGTTACCTTCCTCATAATGTTCGACCGATGTTCATTCATCCTCTCACATGCAGATTGAATAGTCCGTCCCACATAAAGGAAGTTACAAAGACAACGTAAGAGGTAGATGGCATCAGTTGTTCCACAATCTAACCTCTGTTTAATATTAAATACTTCATTATTGGGGGGGGATGGTTACTTCCTTTTTACCGTTTGTTAGCATATTACAGCATTTACATCTCAAGTTGTTACACTTAATATTTCCGGATGGTTTCTTTGGAGGTCTCTTCGTCATTTTAATACAGTGGGAGAGGTTCCTCTCTAGTTTCGGACAGGAGGGAGCTAGCAGATTCTTTAGGGTTTTGGCCCTTCTGAATATCAAAACAGGTGTTGGAGGAATCAGTTTGCCTAGTATTGGGTCCTTTAATAAAATTGGCCAGTCTTTTTGGGGGATTTGCCTGATAAGTGAGTGTTGGGAACTGTAAAGAGTGATCAAACTCGAACCTCAAAACTTATCTTTGTTCTTTGTTTCCAATGTAGAGGATTTTGGTTTGGGTTTCAGACTTTCTTTTTGTGAGATTTGGTATACTCTCTTACTGGAGTCCATTAGAAGTTTTTTTAGGGTAACATTTTTCTTTGAACCTTTCTTTTAGTTCCTTTACCTGAGCTTTCATAGTTTGGTCGTCTGTGCAGTTCCTCCTAATCCTTTTCATTTGACTACAGGAGGTTCCGTTTCCATTTAGGATGATGGCAACTCCTATAGTCAAGAAAACTATTGGCATCTACATTTTTAAAATGGGTTTTGCTGATGATTTTATTATTTTTGATGCTTAAATGCAGATCGAGGAACACCACCTCCATTGGATTGTGTTCCATAGTAAATAATAGATTCCAATGGTTGGAATTAATGAAATCAATAAATTAGACTAGATCGTTACTACTACCTTGCCATACAAAGATGATGTAATCTATGAAACGACGGCAAAACTTGATTTGTGGATGTGTCAGCATGCCAAATCTTTGTTCGAAAACCCCCATAAAGAGATTGGCATAGGATGGGGCAAACTTAGCACCCATCGCTGTTCCCTGTGTTTGAATATAAAATTTTTCGTTAAATGTAAAATAATTATGCTTAAGTATGAATTCAATTGCTTTTAGAAGGAATTATTTTTGGTGATCTGGCATATGTTGATCCTGAGATAAATTCTGAGAAATAGTAGTAATCCCTAAATCATGCTGATTGTTACTGTATAGGGCCAAAACATCAAAAGTTTCCCAGACTTAATTTTCCTCCCAATGAAAAGATTCTAAGGAGTCTATGAGGTGAGATGTATCTCTTATATATGAAGGGAGTAGAGGTACATATTTCTGCAAATAGCTGTCTATATAAGCAGAAAGCTTGGCGGTCAGACAGCCCACTCCTGAAATAATCAGTCTTCCAGGTGGATTTTGGAGATTTTTGTGGATTTTGGGCAAAAAATAAAATCTAGATATTGATGGATGTGCGGTTTTCAAAAAGGATCTTAGTTTTTTGTCAATAAAACTCTGGGGGAATTATTGACAAAAAACTGTGAAGTCTTTAATATTAAACAGAGGTTAGATTGTGGAACAACTGATGTCATCTACCTCTTACGTTGTCCTTGTAACCTCCTCTATGTGGGACGGACTATTCAATCTGCACGTGAGAGGATGAATGAACATCGGTCGAACATTATGGTCCAGGCACTTTGCAATGTTTCATGAGGGAGATCCATCAGGTCTAACAGTCACATTACTAGAGAAAGACACGAAATCCTATCAATCTCTATGCCGCAAGGAGATGTACTGGATCTTTCGCCTCAACAGTACACCCTAACACCATTCGGTCTTAATGAATCACTCGAATACACTAATTACTGAACTTAACATCTATTTTTTCTGTATAGAACTGCCCAGATACCTTTTATTAATGTTTTTTTTATATATGTATATATATAAATTAATAATAATTATTTATGTATTTATTTATATTTATAGAATATTAACCATTCATATTGGTACTATTGGTAAACTCCCCCTCCCTCAAAATATTTATACTTTGATTATTATTATGATTATTACTATGCCCATTATTAATTAATATGTTTGTATTAAATTATTCAAATTATTTAATTTAGACTTATCATCCCACTTAGAAATTGTCCACTCCTTCATTTATTATAGCTCCAGAGAGGCTATCTATCCCTAGACAGTAATCAAAATATATCCTAAGGTTCCCCCAGTTAATCAGGTTCACAGTTTAGTATATCGATAGAATAGTAGGCGTAATGAATATAGACGCAATGTATATACCCATAACATATAGCCAACCAATGTGAATACACACATGCACCACACACAGCCAATCATCGGGGAGGTTGCGTTCCAGGTTGGAACACATCGCATCAGCGTTTATACTACATCCGGCCTGTCTTCCCCGGAAGTTACATCCTTTTGTCACCGGAAGAAGATGGCGGTGCGTTCCATATTGGAACGCATCAAACCGCCTGACGCTTCCAGTCCAGCAACTGTGTGAGGCAATCCGAGTTATGGGAAGTAAACTGAGCCCCTGTCTCCCTCTACCTGTGCTCCTGGAGATAAGTGCCCGTATATAAATATAAAAAACCTATTTTTCTCTCTTTCAAAAAACAGACAACAGGAAGTAAATGGCGGTGCGTACCACAGTGGAACACATCGCAACTTTGAATACTCAATATCCCATTAAAGATGTCTGTGGTTTTAATTCTAATGTAACAGAATCGTAGACCTTCCCTCAGTATTACCCAGACAGCAGAAAAAGGAATACAGATAAAATAAAATTCAAATACCCCAAGAAAACAACCCATTTCCAATTATACCAACAGGAAGTGGAAGGAGCCCTAGACACACACCAAGACACACGTGTAAACTAGCAGGCCACCTACAAATACCCCATGAAAGCAACTCACTCCAAACAATCCAGACTGGTCTTAGAAACTTGTTTCAAGCACCCCTGAAGGTATGGATTAATTCAATTACTTTTCCAATACCTATTTGGAATTTCTTTCTTTATATATATATATATATATATATATATATATATATATATATATGTGTGTGTGTGTATGTTTTTTCCTTTATATGTATTTAGGCCAAGAAAGTTTTTTTGTTGCACAATATATGTTTTTATCCTTGCATACATACATATCCATCTTCTATTAATGGTCCACTGGATTTTTTATTTACTCTTGCATAGTCAGTAGTATGAAGCCCGTTGTATTGTAATTTTTGTTCTGTATATTTATCTCTATGATGCACTATGTACGCCGAATGAAAATGGGGTGAAAAGAGAAAGAAATTTCTCACATTGATATAGACATATGGATGTTTGTATGTCTGTGTATATACATGCTCATGCACATATGGGTGTATGTGTGTGTATGTGTCTATATAGATAAATGTTTGTGTTTTTTGTTTTGTTTTTATAAATCTTTTATATTCATTACATTTATTTATAGTTTTTATAATTACATTTTTATTTTTCCTGAAGAAGAGGGCTCTAGACCCTTGAAACGCGTTGAGCCACGTACCAATAAAATGATTGACTAGAAGCCACTTGTGTAGGCGTTGTTCAATTATTTACATTTCTGCATGTGATCCTGGCCAGGGGGAAAAGTAGTCCCAGGGGTCTCTGAATTGATCGGGGTGACTGCCCCCCCCCCCGTGAAGTGAGTGCATTTAATTTTATTATTCTTATTTTATATTTATCATCTGTCGACATCACCACCACAAGGTTATGTTGATAGTCTTAAACCTTTGGCTCTTTTATTAGACCTAGGTGAAGGCCTTTTTATTCAAACCTACTTTGTTATATATATATAACTAACAACCGATTTGAATCATCATCACGTTTAGTGACTGAGGGAATGTGGCGCCTATTACGTGTTTTCTTTTTCTTTTTAACGGGTGTGAAGGGTTCCCCCCTTTTTTCCTTTCTACACCACCACTGTGATGAGGGGACATCCTCTGCGTCTGGAGGAAAGAAGGTTTGTACACAAACATAGAAGAGGATTCTTTACGGTAAGAGCAGTGAGACTATGGAACTCTCTGCCTGAGGAGGTGGTGATGGTGAGTACAATAAAGGAATTCAAGAGGGGCCTCGATGTATTTCTGGAGCGTAATAATATTACAGGCTATTGCTACTAGAGAGAGATCATTGATCCAGGGAGTTATTCTGATTGCCTGATTGGAGTCGGGAAGGAATTTTTTATTCCCCTAAAGTGAGTAAAATTGGCTTCTACCTCACAGTTTTTTTTTGCCTTCCTCTGGATCGACTTGCAGGATGACAGGCCGAACTGGATGGACAAATGTCTTTTTTCGGCCTTATGTTACTAAGGAGAGTGATGGGGTGCTGCGCCAGATGACCTGGCCTCCACAGTCACCGGACCTGAATCCAATCAAGATGGTTTGGGGTGAGCTGGACCGCAGAGTGAAGGCAAAAGGGCCAACAAGTGCTAAACATCTCTGAGAACTCCTTCAAGACTGTTCGAAGACCGTTTCAGATGACTACCTCTTGAAGCTCATCAAGAGAATGCCAAGAGTGTGCAAAGCAGTATTCAAAGAAAAAGGTTTTTACTTTGAAGAACCTAGAATATGGCATATTTTCAGTTGTTTCACACTTTTTTGTTATGTATATAATTCCACATGTGTTAATTCATAGTTTTGATGCCTTCAGTGTGAATCTACAATTTTCATAGTCATGAAAATAAAGAAAACTCTTTGAATGAGGTGTGTCCAAACTTTTGGTCTGTACTGTATATTGCTGCCAGACACAATAGTCCTTTTAAGGACTTTTGGGTCTCTAACACAAACCCTGCCTAACAAAAAAATATAATTTAATTCCCTATACCATCTCTCCCTTGCACAGCAGAGCTCTCCCTGACTAAGACTGAGCCGAACCACGTATCATCATGTGCTTTATAGCACCCTATGACGCGTTCCGGCCAGCCAATTACTGTAATACTAGTAACCAACATGGCTATGGCATTACAGTGAGTGTCATTACTTACCTGCACTTTTATTGGCTGCAAGCATGCTCACTCAACACTATTTATGACAAATTATAGAATTGCTTATTTTAATATTTAGGAACCTTTATTATATATTCCATATACCGGTAGTTTAACAGGACACAAATGATTCCTGCTCACAGGGAATCCAAAGTAATGGGAAAGAGTTTGAATATAGTTTGTAGACACAAAACAGTAGGAGACTTTTAATAAGTTGCTTTATCTTTCATTTTAAATGAAACAATAAAATAATTGATTGCAAAAGCAGACCTTCTCTTTAGCTTATCAATTTGTGAAATGTTTTATGATATACCTACTTCCCATGTGAAATCCAATGTAGTAACTGTATACTTAAAATATATAACTACAGCATAGTTGAAGATTATAAAGTGCAATAATAAAAAAAGCAGTTTGCAAAGTTGAACATTTTCAGAATATTTTACAACTTTGCGACCGTTTAGCTAAAAAGTCACCTGTATTTTAACATCAGACTGTGAAACTGGAATATATAGATTACTGGATAAAAAGCCAAGATGAAAATTGCCTTTTTAAACTGATTCCATGCACAGCACATACTGTGACTGGTCACACAATCTATTAGAGCACACATTTTCTTAAAATTGCACATGATTGTATTAAGGCTTATTAAATGGAGTGTCATGGCACAGAGAAGTAACAATTTTAGTATAAAAACTCCATTTGCTGTTATATTATCTCAAGGTTCAGAACTTATATAAAGATTCTAATATCAGCCAACTAGTATGAGATTTTTCCATTGCATAAGATCCACAAGTAATAAATCCACAACTGCTCTGTCATTTACATTTTAAACATGTTTCATTAAAGGGGTACTCTGGGCCTGTTCTAAAAATGTTTCAGATAACTGTGAAGAGAATACACTTTTAGCAGTATTTAGCCTTCCATCACTGTGCCAATTCCACAATCCTCGCTGGATAGAGATGACCCCCGAATGGCTGCGGGCTGACATTCCCAACTAGATTTGCTAGACATCCACGAAGAAAGAGGAGCACATTTGGTTGCGACATCAAAGGAACACCCGCAGCCAGTTGGGCAGGTACAACATCCCAGCCATGATAGCTGAATTGATAGAACGACTGAAGGGTTATTATTGCTGAAAGAGTATTTTGTCCACACGTAAATGAAAATGCCATTTTAGGTACAGGCCCAGAGCACCCTTTTTACACTTTCATCACGTCCCCCATACATGTATGACAGAAGTGCAGGATTTAAAAATGGCACCCACTCGCTCACTATATAAATAAATAGAAATACATAAATATTCTAATTACCCCTTGTACCCATAATAAAAATAAAAATAAACAATAAAAAATAAACATCATAGGTAGGGATGAGCAGACTGGTGGATGTCTGAGTATGAGGGGTTCAGCCGAATTTTATTTCAAAGTTCAGTTCGGGTTCTGAACTTGACCTGAACTTAACCTCGAACTATGAACTAGTGATGAGCGGCAGGGGTCATATTCGAATTCGCGATTTTTCGCGATTTTTTTTTTAGAATATTCGTCGAATATTCGAAAATTCGACAATTCGCGATTTTTTTTTCTTGAAAAAAATCGGCAAGGTAATGATTGTGTAATATGCGAATTTTCGTAATTCGAATTTTCGGATTCGAATTTTTTATTGCGAATTTTTCAACTTACAACTATTAGACAAAGAAGATTATAGCACTATATTAGCTAAATTGCTCTATATTCGTTTTTTTCGAATATTCGCTATATTGCTATAACTTCGTTTTTTCGAATATTTGTAATATTCTAAAACAAGAATATATAGCAATATAGCAAAAATTCGAAAAAACGAATATAGAGCAATTTAGCTAATATAGTGCTATAATATTCTTTGTCTAAAAGTTGAAAAATTCGCAATAAAAATTCGAATCCGAAAATTCGAATCCGAAAATTCGCATATTACACAATCATTACCTTGCCGATTTTTTCAAGAAAAAAAAATCGTGCATTTTCGAATATGACCCCTGCCGCTCATCACTACTCCTAAAGTCAAGTATTTTGCAGCCTTCTTATTGGCCCACAAGCTAGAAGCAGGAAGGGATCATGTGTACTGATTTAAAAAAAAAAATCGGAAAGAAAAAAAAAAAAAAAGGAAAAAAATTCGAATATTCGAAATTGCGAATATATATAACTATATTCGAAATATTCGCAAATTTTCGAAGTACCTATATTCGCGATAAAAATTCGAAATTCGAATATTCGTGATCAACACTACTATGAACCCCATTAAAGTCAATAAGGACCCGTTGGGGCACTAAAATGGCTAAAAGGGCACTTTAGGGTACTAAAATGGCTGTACAAATGTCATAGAAAGGGCTAGAGGGCTGAAAAGGCTCCAAAGTATGTGTAAGAGCAATATAATTGTCCTACAAACAAATGAGGATAGGGAAACGACTTAAAATAACATAACAGACATAAAAATAAAAAATAACAATCTTGAACCAAGAGGCAGAGGTCCAAGTGAAATAGGAAGTTGAGAAGGCTGTGGATGTGGCGATTTAGGTAGAAAAGGCAGAGGAGGGGGAGGAAAACACCAAAACAATTTCTTTTTTTTTATGTGTCTGTCAATTCTGTGTGTGACCTTAAGACATTTTTGGGGGTGTGGCCGTATATTTCTCTACTCTGTCACTATAAGACATAATAATCATGAGCCAGGAGGTGGAGGTCTGAGTGGAGGAGGAGGGGGACATGGAGGTGTAGGTGGAAGAGGTGGGGGAGGAAGCTAAGAACCACGGCATGACAGTTTGGTGCTTGTATGTCCTGGGTTAAAACTGGGTAAAAAATGTTGTCTCAGTTTAAGATCTCATACAGTCCCCTATCTGTGGACTATATAATAAAATATTTTTTCTCCTACAACAGGTTGCCACAGGTGTGTTGTACATTTTTAAAAAGTTGCCAGAGTGTCAAAGACTCCGCAGAATAATTTCCTCTCGTACATCAGTTAGATGGATGCAAAAGGGGTGTTCCAAAGTAAAAACTTATTTTATTTTTTATTTTATTTTTTATTTGTTGTTTTTTTGTATTAATTACTGATTTACTAAATGGCAAAGACACCTCACAAAGCTGGAGTATAACAATGGCTGGGGAAAGGGGTAGAGAGTCTGTCCTAGATGGGCCGGGACAGACGGCACGCTTCAGCAACAGGATGTAAGTGTGAGGAAAAGGCGTGGCCAAAAGCAGGTGGTGTTATGCAGATTGGGAACCTGAAGAGGAGCATTTTAGTGAGGGAAGACAAATGGACGGATGATCTCCCTGTTTTGTCAAAGCGCCTCCTGGCATGGGGCTGGGGCCTGGACGCTGTTTGCCTCGGTGGCAAACCATTTTCAGGTTATCTGTTCTGAGCTTTTATGGTGTGATCACCTATAGTATCTTTCGTTCCCAGTTTAATATCTCCTACGTCCCCAATATGGGCACCTATATATCTGATGGATTTTTAGGACAGGGAGTGTGAAAAAGAGCTTCTTTGTCCACTCCACGCATTGACCTACTCTACTGTGGATCGCCGGTGTATATGACTTTGTTTGTCAAACTCTGAGGCCTGCAAATGGCTATGCGGGAAAGGCCATGTCTCCCTATTTTCTCCTGCCCCTCTGGAGGGGTCTAGGCTAGTACAAGTGGGACAGCTGCAGATAATATAATTGCTGAGATCGCCTGTAATATCTTTCTTTCTCAGTTGAATATCACCTACATCCCGTATCTGGGGACCATATATCTAATGGATTTTTAGGATAGGGAGTGTGAAACAGAGCTTGCTCTGTCCACTCCACGCATTAACCTACTGTTATGCAAGCAGGTGTGGACCCACTACGCCACTGACTGGGTATACTCTGGAGAGGCATGACTAAGCCACTACCTGGTCTTTACTAGATCCTTAGATGGTGAGCATAGGCTTGGGCTGTTAGGGTAGTTGCCAGGGGCTACTCCAGAGCAGTCCCCGAGTCAGTGGCAGCTGACCAGGGGATCAGAGTACTAGGTGCAAGCACCGAGGGAACTTGCGTGGCCAGGAAGTTCCGGGTCTGGACAGGCAGCAATCAATTGAAGTCAATAAGCAAAGTCCAAAGTCAAAGGCAGGCGGTAAACAAACAAAGTCCATAAACGAGATCCTAGGTCAGGGGCAGGCAGCAAACAGGCAAAGTTCAGGAGTTATTAATAATAAGCAAGATCCTGTACACAGTGAAGCAGATGAGAGATACACCTTAGCACTTGGAGACAAGCTAAAACCATGAGGTTGCACAGGCATCTTCCTGTGGTAGGAAGCACCTTTAAATACCTCCTGCAATCCAGCCATAAGCTGGTGAGACAGAGGGCATGCATGTGCTGATTCATAGGTGGAGAGAGACACACCCATGCAAGCTCAAACACCAGTACAAGTCTCCAGCAGGAAGGAAACTTTGGCATGGAACACATATACCAGTGGTGGCAAACTTATGGCACGGGTGCCAGAGACGGCACTCAGAGCCCTCTCTGTGGGCACCTACACCCTAGAAAATTCTATGATGTACAAATATGCCTTAGACTTCTCCTGCCATTCATCAGCGCAGGTCGTGCTATAAACGGCACAGGCAGCACACTGAATGTAGTCAGGTATTATAACAAAAATTTGCCATAAATAAGTGGGTTTTGGGTTGCAGTTTGGGCACTTGGTCTCTAAAAGTTTCACCATCACTGACATATACCATAGTTAAGCTATCTGCTGCCCTCGCTTGTCAGCACGGTGCAGGGCAGCAGGGAAAGAGGGAGCCCGGTGCTCTCGCCCTTGGTTAGGGGCAGCAGCGGCAGTGTGGACCGCTGGGCTAACACCTACTCTACTTTGGATTGTCAGTGAATGTATCTGTGTTTGCCGGACTCTGAGGACTGAAAACGGCTCTGCAGGCAAGGCCCTGCCCCTGTGGAGGGGTCTGGAACAAGTGGGACAGCTTCAGATAATACACTTGCTGGGATGACCTGTAGTATCTTTCCTTCTCAGTTTAATATCTGCTATAGTCCCTATCTGGGGATCATATATTAAAATAAATTTCTCTCCTTAAACAGTCAGATGGATGAAGGAGGTGTTCCTAATTTTTACAAAAATTCATGACTTTCACAGACACACTCCACAGAAGTATTCCCTCTCCCACATTAGTTGAATGGATGCAAAATGGGTCATCTTATTACAATTCTTATTTTTTTATTTTTTTTTTTGGGGGAGGGGGAGAGTTTGGTAACTGTCAACCACCAAACATTGGGAGATGGCAAACAGAAAACACAAAGTGCGCTGGAGTATAACAATAGCTGGGTGCGGCCGGTATACTTCTCTACTCTGCCAATATAATACATAATAATCTGGAGCCTGGAGGTGGAGGTCTCAGTGGAGGAGCAGGTGGATGTGGCGGTGCAGGCGGAAGTGGCGGTGCAGGCGGAAGAGGTGTAACTGGCGGTGCAGACGGAGTAGGCTGACGTGGCGGTGCAGGCGGAAGAGGTGTAGGTGGCGGTGCAGACGGAGTAGGCTGACGTGGTAGTGCAGGCGGGAGAGGCGGAGGAGGTGCCATCTTTTTATAATTTTTTATTTTATTTTATTTTTTTGTTTTGTTGTGGAGGCCCCAAAACATTGTGAAATAGCAAAGAGAATGCAGCTGGCCCTGGAGTACAATAATGGCTAGGTGCACCTGGTATACTTTACTACTCTGACATTATAAGACATAATAAACTTGAGCCAGGAGGCGGAGGGCGGAATGAAGGAGGAGGAGGTGGATGTGGCGATTGAGGCGGGGGAGGCGGAAGTGGGGGTTCAGGCGGATGTGACGGAAGAGGCGGAGGAGGTCACTATAATTTTTATTTTATTTTTGCATTTTAATTTTTTTGTTTTTTGCTTTGTGGAGGCCCCAAAACATTGGGAAATAGCATAGAGACCGCATAAACTGTACTGAAGTATAACAATGACTGGGTGAGAACCAGTATATCTCTCTACTGTGGCCAAGGTATGGACAAGTCCTGTGGGATCCATGCCTGTTTCATTTTAATTTCATTTTAATGAACGTGAACTTGTCCATGTTGGTTGTGGACAGTCGGGTGCATCTGTTTGTGATCCCCCCCCCCTTCCCGCTCTGCTAAACACACGTTCCGACAATACACTTGCTGCAGGGCAGGCCAGCCCCTCCAGGGCATAAAGGGCAAGCTCAGGCCATTTGTCCAATTTGTAGACCCAGAAGTTAAATGGGGCAGACCCATCAGTCAATACGTGCAGACGTGTGGACACATACTGCTCCACAATGTAGCTGGAACGCTGCCTTCTGCTAAGATGGTCCGTATAAAATGGGGGTGCCAGATATTGTGACATGCAGACAAAGCTTTTTCCACATTTCACCCATGCTAACCCTTTCTTCTGAGGTGGTGACGGTACCCCTTCTGTGTTGGTGACTTCTCCGCCTCATGCTTCCACTGAGCCCCCACTGTCAGGTGGGAACACCATCAGTAGTACCTCTACCAGCATTCACTTGTACTTGCGGATTTTCCATTAATGTTCCATTTACGGAAGTAAGGACGGCACATTGTCCTTGTAGGGGGGATCCGGCAGGGTGGCCACCTAGTAATCAGCTTTGGTAAGAATGAGAGCAACTCGGCAGTCATTGCGTAGGCACTGCAGCATGTATTCGCTCATGTGTACCAGGCTGCCCAGATGCAACAACAAGGTGTGTTTGGTGGGAGGTGTATTGTCTGTGTCCATTGTATCCCCAAGCCACTCTCCAGCGATGCCCATGAGCTGATGTGGGTGCCACCCTGCTTTGAACGGTTATCCTCCTCCTCCTCATTATCATCCTCCAAAACTGTGCCCTGGCTGGACAGATGGGTACCTGGCCACTGTTGGTGCAGGAAACCACCCTCTGAGCCACCTGTGGACGACTGGACTGATAACTGTGCGAATGATCCCTGTTCCTCCTTCTCTTCCTCCTGTGTCACATCTTCATCCATCAGCGCCTAAAGCATTTTTTCAATTGGACATGGAAGTGGAATAGTAAGGCTGATGACAGTGTCATCACCGCTGGCCATGTTGGTGGAGTACTCAAAGTAACTCAACATGGCACACACATCCTGCATGAAGGCCCACTTGAAATGGTGCTTTTCCGCAAAGCGACTCACCTGTGTGTGCTGCAGCTGAAATTCCACTATCACCTGCTGTTACTCGCACAGTCTCTCCAGCATGTGCAAGGTGGAGTTCTCCTTTGTGGGTACGTCGCATATGAGGCAATGAGCATAAAGACAGAAGTTACGCTGCGGTGCAGACAGGCAAGCAGCAGTAGGGTTAGAATGCCGAAAGCGCGCACAGACGGCCCTCACTTTCTGCACCAACTCTGACATATCGGGGTAATTCTTCATAAACCTCTGCACCACCAAGTGCAGCACATGCGCCCAGAAACAGAGGCTTAGCAGCACCCACCATTCATTGGTTTGTTTCATCCATGCCTGCCCACAGCTCCTGCGTGGTGTGGGGTCTTTCCTCCAAACGTATGAATTTCAGAACCGCCTGATGTTGTTTCCCCCTGGCTGTACTGAAGGTGGTGGTCTAGGTTTTATGCTGACATGATGAGGAGGCGGCAGGGGAGGGCCAATTTTAGTCCCGCCCATTTTTATTCTATTGTTGAGCCCTGTCTCTACAGATCATACTGAGAGGGGAGGGCCTGTCCTGGCTGCACAGCCTGCTTTACATTATACAGTAAACAGCAGGTTACAGCCAGGAAGCTCCTCCACTGTCCTCCCTCCTCAGATCCTGCTCAAAGTCTGTGGTTCCCCCCACCATCTGCCACCCACCCGTGGCCTGCTGCCCCCCTTTTGCCATCCTCACCCAGCTCTGAATCCTCCTTCTGCAAATGGCAGGGGGGGGGGGGAGCTGGAGCATCTCCTCTCCTACATAGCACCACATACCTTTTACATCCAGTGATGTCACCTTTGTTGTAGACGTTCTCTTTCCATGATGATTTTTCAGCCATCTCCCGTCTCTGCAGAGATTGACAAACAGACATTAATTTTCCACGTTTCCATCATCTTCACATATTCTGAACACCCTTTCCTGCCACCCCCAATACTATACTTCAGAAACAGTCCCCCTGGAAATACTACTACCACACAGATAGTGCCCCATTCAACAATTATTGGCAGACAGTGCTCTAAAAATTAACTGCACCCCAACACTAATAGTATAAAGATAATGTCCCCCAAAAATAAATGTGCCAAGCTCATACTATGGCAGGGTGCACCCCAAAGTAATAGTGCTCCCCAAAATCCCACCAATATAAATAATTCTCTGCTAAAGCACACTAAGTAGTAATAATACCGCTATAGTGCCCATACTAGTAATCATGTTCCCCATAGCCCCCAGTAGTAGTAAAGCTCTGCATAATACCTCCTAGTGGTAATAATTTCCACCCAGCAGCCTCTCCATCAGTCCCCAGTAGCTTCTCAGCCCCCAGCAACCTCTCCATCAGCCCCCAGTGCCCTCATCAAATAAAAAAAAAAACACTTACCCTTCCTGCTCCTGGATGCCGCAGCTCCTCTCCTGCAACGCAAACTGCATCCTCCTGGTGTCAGCTGTGCTGTGAAGGCTGCACACAGTGTGATGTCACTGAGCGCCTTAGGCCTGTACGAAGCCCTGCACAGCTGACAGCCAGGGTCGGTGTAAGAATTTTTGCCAACACAAAAAGGAGGGGGTGATGTAACATGGAGGGGGTGATGTAACATGGAGGGGGGAGAAATGTGACATGGAGGAGGGAGAAATGTGACATGGGGTGGGATGAGAAATGTGACATGGAGGGGGGAGAAATTTAGACATGGAGGGAGGAAAAATGTGACATTTCTCCCCCTCCATGTCATATCACCCCCTCCTTTTTACATCAACCCCTTTGTGTCACATTTCCCCCATGTCATATCATCCCCCCATGTCACATTTCTCCCCCTCCATGTCATATTTCTCCCCCTCCATGTCACATTTCTCCCCCCTCCATGTCACATTTCTCCCCCCTCCATGTCACATTTCTCCCCCCTCCATGTCATATTTCTCCCCCTCCATGTCATATTTCATCCACTTGTCACATTTCTTCCCCTCCATGTCACATTTCACCCCCTCCATGTCACATTTCTCACCCTCCATGTCACATTTCACCCCCTTCCATGTCACATTTCTCCCCCATGTCACATTTCACACCCCTCATGTCACATTTCCCCCTCTATTAATGTTGTGTAAAAAACATTATGCTCACCTGGACCTGACTGCAGCAGCTCCCCTTCTCCTCTGTTTGGTCCTGGTATCTTCTCCCTGGGCTCCGGACAAGTTGTTGAGGACCTATCCCACTCAGCCAATCAGTGGCCACAGCTGTGTCATGTGTCAGGACAGTTATTGGCTCAGCAGGAAATCACTGGCCTGACACAAGACACAGCTGCAGTCACTGATTGGATGAGTGGGAAAGGTCCTTAACAACTTATCAGGAGCCCAGAGCCAGGACCAGACCAGCGGTGCGCAAGTCATTTCACCATTTCCTGGTCCTCTAGTGCTCAGCAGGCGGCCGTTTTTAACATACTT
Organism: Bufo gargarizans; assembly: GCF_014858855.1. Taxonomy (NCBI): domain Eukaryota; kingdom Metazoa; phylum Chordata; class Amphibia; order Anura; family Bufonidae; genus Bufo; species Bufo gargarizans. The sequence continues at coordinate 304,160,239 of NC_058084.1, forward strand.
TAGGGCTGCCTGGGGGGCAATTGCCTCCCTGCCCCTCATCCCAGCCCGCCCCTGGCAGATGGTAGAGGAGGAACTGGAGGAAGAAGTGGAGTAGGAGGTGGAGGCAAAAGGAGGCACAGAGAAACATTCAGCAATCCTCATTGTCAGTAGGATGTGCACCAAACTACATTTACCCAGTGGGCAGTTAGGGAGCTATAACGCCCCTGCCCATACTTACAGGTCCACATGTTGGTGGTTATGTGGATATTGCCTCTGATGGCATTGCACAGCGCACACCTGATATTTTCCGCCACTTGTTCATGCAGGGCAGGGATGGCCCATCTGGAAAAGTAGTGGTGACTGGGAATCATGTACTGTGGAACAGCGGCCGTCATAATGTTTTTAAAACTCTTCATCTCCACCAGATGGAATGGCAGCATTTCAAAGGCCAGCAATTTTGAAATGCTAACATTCAGGGCCAGGGCTCACAGGTGGGTTGGGAGGTACTTCCTCTTTCTTTCCAGTGTTTGGGGGATGGACAGCTAAACACTTCCATAGGACAGAGTGGAGAAGCTTGGTGACAGTGATGGAGGGGGTGGTGTTTAGTGATGAGCGCCAGGGGTCATATTCAAATTCGCGATATTTCGCGAATATTTTTGGAATATTCGTCGAATATTCAAAAATTTTAAAATTTGCGATTTTTTTTCTTGAAAAAAAAAATCGGCAAGGTAATGATTGTGTAATATGCAAATTTTTCAACTTACAACTATTAGACAAAGAAGATTATAGCACTATATTAGCTAAATTGCTCTATATTCGTTTTTTTTTCGAATATTCGCTATATTGCTATAACTTAGTTTTTTAAAATATTTGTAATATTCTAAAACAAGAATATATAGCAATATAGCGAATATTCTAAAAAAACGAATATAGAGCAATTTAGCTAATATAGTGCTATAATCGTCTTTGTCTAAAAGTTGAAAAATTTGCAATAAAAATTGGAATCTGAAAATTCGAATTAAGAAAATTTGCATATTACACAATCATTACCATGCCGATTATTTCAAGAAAAAAAAATCATGCATTTTCGAATATGACCCCTGCCGCTCATCACTACTCCTAAAGTCAAGTATATTGCAGCCTTCTTATTGGCCCACAAGCTAGAAGCAAGAAGGGATCATGTGTAGGGATGAGCGAACTCGAACTGTATAGTTCGGGTTCGTACCGAATTTTGGGGTGTCCGTGACACGGACCCGAACCCGGACATTTTCGTAAAAGTCCGGGTTCGGGTTCGGTGTTCGTCGCTTTCTTCGCGCTTTTGTGACGCTTTCTTGGCGCTTTTTGAAAGGCTGCAAAGCAGCCAATCAACAAGCGTCATACTACTTGCCCCAAGAGGCCATCACAGCCATGCCTACTATTGGCATGGCTGTGATTGGCCAGAGCACCATGTGACCCAGCCTCTATTTAAGCTGGAGTCACATAGCGCCGCCCGTCACTCTGCTCTGATTAGCGTAGGGAGAGGTTGCGGCTGCGACAGTAGGGCGAGATTAGGCAGATTAACTCCTCCAAAGGACTTGATTAACTGATCGATCTGCAGCTGTGGATCATTGAGCTGCTGATCCTCAATTGCTCACTGTTTTTAGGCTGCACAGACCGTTTGTCAGTCTCATTTTTCTGGGGTGATCGGCGGCCATTTTGTGTCTTGTGGTGCGCCAGCACAAGCTGCGACCAAGTGCATTTAACCCTCAATGGTGTGGTTGTTTTTTGGCTAAAGCCTACATCAGGGTGAAGCTGTCACACCAAGTGCATTTAACCAGCAATAGTCTGTTCATTTTTTGGCCATATACAAAATCAGGGGCAAGCTGCGCCTGTCACCAAGTGCATTTAACCCTCAATGGTGTGGTTGTTTTTTGGCTAAAGCCTACATCAGGGTGAAGCTGTCACACCAAGTGCATTTAACCAGCAATAGTCTGTTCATTTTTTGGCCATATACAAAATCAGGGGCAAGCTGCGCCTGTCACCAAGTGCATTTAACCCTCAATGGTGTGGTTGTTTTTTGGCTAAAGCCTACATCAGGGTGAAGCTGTCACACCAAGTGCATTTAACCAGCAATAGTCTGTTCATTTTTTGGCCATATACAAAATCAGGGGCAAGCTGCGCCTGTCACCAAGTGCATTTAACCCTCAATGGTGTGGTTGTTTTTTGGCTAAAGCCTACATCAGGGTGAAGCTGTCACACCAAGTGCATTTAACCAGCAATAGTCTGTTCATTTTTTGGCCATATCCCAGTCTAATTCTGTCACTAAATCCATACCGGTCACCCAGCGCCTAAATACTAGGCCTCAAATTTATATCCAGCTAAATCTGTCCCTAGTGCTGTAGCTGGGCAAGTTATTTAGTGTCCGTTCAAGCACATTTCTTGTTCTGGGTTGAAATACAATTCCCAATTTAGCAATTTCATAATTTAGTGGTTCCTGCTATATCAGAGCTATTTGAAATCTATCCCAAAAAGGGTATATAATATTGAAGGTGCACATTGGGTCATTCAGAATAACTTCACACACACCCGCTACTGTGTATTTCCAAGTCTAATTCTGTCACTAAACCCATACCTGTCACCCAGCGCCTAAATACTAGGCCTCAAATTTAAATCCCTCTAAATCTCTCGTTACCCACCGCTGTACTGTTGTTGCTGGGCAAGATATTTAGTGTCCGTCAAAGCACATTTTTTGTTCTGGGTTGAAGTACAATTCCCAATTTAGCAATTTCATAATTTAGTGGTTTCTGCTATATCAGAGCTATTTGAAATCTATCCCTAAAAGGGTATATAATATTGAAGGTGCACATAGGGTCATTCAGAATAACTTCACACACACGCTTCTGTGCATTTCCAAGTCTAATTCTGTCACTAAATCCATACCGGTGACCCAGCGCCTAAATACTAGGCCTCAAATTTAAATCCCTCTAAATCTCTCGTTACCCACCAGCTGTACTGTTGTTGCTGGGCAAGATATTTAGTGTCCGTCAAAGCACATTTTTTGTTCTGGGTTGAAGTACAATTCCCAATTTAGCAATTTCATAATTTAGTGGTTTCTGCTATATCAGAGCTATTTGAAATCTATCCCTAAAAGGGTATATAATATTGAAGGTGCACATAGGGTCATTCAGAATAACTTCACACACACGCTTCTGTGCATTTCCAAGTCTAATTCTGTCACTAAATCCATACCGGTGACCCAGCGCCTAAATACTAGGCCTCAAATTTAAATCCCTCTAAATCTCTCGTTACCCACCGCTGTACTGTTGTTGCTGGGCAAGATATTTAGTGTCCGTCAAAGCACATTTTTTGTTCTGGGTTGAAGTACAATTCCCAATTTAGCAATTTCATAATTTAGTGGTTTCTGCTATATCAGAGCTATTTGAAATCTATCCCTAAAAGGGTATATAATATTGAAGGTGCACATAGGGTCATTCAGAATAACTTCACACACACGCTTCTGTGCATTTCCAAGTCTAATTCTGTCACTAAATCCATACCGGTGACCCAGCGCCTAAATACTAGGCCTCAAATTTAAATCCCTCTAAATCTCTCGTTACCCACCACTGTACTGTTGTTGCTGGGCAAGATATTTAGTGTCCGTCAAAGCACATTTTTTGTTCTGGGTTGAAGTACAATTCCCAATTTAGCAATTTCATAATTTAGTGGTTCCTGCTATATCAGAGCTATTTGAAATCTATCCCAAAAAGGGTATATAATATTGAAGGTGCACATTGGGTCATTCAGAATAACTTCACACACACCCGCTACTGTGTATTTCCAAGTCTAATTCTGTCACTAAACCCATACCTGTCACCCAGCGCCTAAATACTAGGCCTCAAATTTAAATCCCTCTAAATCTCTCGTTACCCACCGCTGTACTGTTGTTGCTGGGCAAGATATTTAGTGTCCGTCAAAGCACATTTTTTGTTCTGGGTTGAAGTACAATTCCCAATTTAGCAATTTCATAATTTAGTGGTTTCTGCTATATCAGAGCTATTTGAAATCTATCCCTAAAAGGGTATATAATATTGAAGGTGCACATAGGGTCATTCAGAATAACTTCACACACACGCTTCTGTGCATTTCCAAGTCTAATTCTGTCACTAAATCCATACCGGTGACCCAGCGCCTAAATACTAGGCCTCAAATTTAAATCCCTCTAAATCTCTCGTTACCCACCGCTGTACTGTTGTTGCTGGGCAAGATATTTAGTGTCCGTCAAAGCACATTTTTTGTTCTGGGTTGAAGTACAATTCCCAATTTAGCAATTTCATAATTTAGTGGTTCCTGCTATATCAGAGCTATTTGAAATCTATCCCAAAAAGGGTATATAATATTGAAGGTGCACATTGGGTCATTCAGAATAACTTCACACACACCCGCTACTGTGTATTTCCAAGTCTAATTCTGTCACTAAATCCATACCTGTCACCCAGCGCCTAAATACTAGGCCTCAAATTTAAATCCCTCTAAATCTCTCGTTACCCACCGCTGTACTGTTGTTGCTGGGCAAGATATTTAGTGTCCGTCAAAGCACATTTTTTGTTCTGGGTTGAAGTACAATTCCCAATTTAGCAATTTCATAATTTAGTGGTTTCTGCTATATCAGAGCTATTTGAAATCTATCCCTAAAAGGGTATATAATATTGAAGGTGCACATAGGGTCATTCAGAATAACTTCACACACACGCTTCTGTGCATTTCCAAGTCTAATTCTGTCACTAAATCCATACCGGTGACCCAGCGCCTAAATACTAGGCCTCAAATTTAAATCCCTCTAAATCTCTCGTTACCCACCGCTGTACTGTTGTTGCTGGGCAAGATATTTAGTGTCCGTCAAAGCACATTTTTTGTTCTGGGTTGAAGTACAATTCCCAATTTAGCAATTTCATAATTTAGTGGTTCCTGCTATATCAGAGCTATTTGAAATCTATCCCTAAAAGGGTATATAATATTGAAGGTGCACATTGGGTCATTCAGAATAACTTCACACACACCCGCTACTGTGTATTTCCAAGTCTAATTCTGTCACTAAATCCATACCTGTCACCCAGCGCCTAAATACTAGGCCTCAAATTTAAATCCCTCTAAATCTCTCGTTACCCACCGCTGTACTGTTGTTGCTGGGCAAGATATTTAGTGTCCGTCAAAGCACATTTTTTGTTCTGGGTTGAAGTACAATTCCCAATTTAGCAATTTCATAATTTAGTGGTTTCTGCTATATCAGAGCTATTTGAAATCTATCCCTAAAAGGGTATATAATATTGAAGGTGCACATAGGGTCATTCAGAATAACTTCACACACACGCTTCTGTGCATTTCCAAGTCTAATTCTGTCACTAAATCCATACCGGTGACCCAGCGCCTAAATACTAGGCCTCAAATTTAAATCCCTCTAAATCTCTCGTTACCCACCGCTGTACTGTTGTTGCTGGGCAAGATATTTAGTGTCCGTCAAAGCACATTTTTTGTTCTGGGTTGAAGTACAATTCCCAATTTAGCAATTTCATAATTTAGTGGTTTCTGCTATATCAGAGCTATTTGAAATCTATCCCTAAAAGGGTATATAATATTGAAGGTGCACATAGGGTCATTCAGAATAACTTCACACACACGCTTCTGTGCATTTCCAAGTCTAATTCTGTCACTAAATCCATACCGGTGACCCAGCGCCTAAATACTAGGCCTCAAATTTAAATCCCTCTAAATCTCTCGTTACCCACCGCTGTACTGTTGTTGCTGGGCAAGATATTTAGTGTCCGTCAAAGCACATTTTTTGTTCTGGGTTGAAGTACAATTCCCAATTTAGCAATTTCATAATTTAGTGGTTTCTGCTATATCAGAGCTATTTGAAATCTATCCCTAAAAGGGTATATAATATTGAAGGTGCACATAGGGTCATTCAGAATAACTTCACACACACGCTTCTGTGCATTTCCAAGTCTAATTCTGTCACTAAATCCATACCGGTGACCCAGCGCCTAAATACTAGGCCTCAAATTTAAATCCCTCTAAATCTCTCGTTACCCACCGCTGTACTGTTGTTGCTGGGCAAGATATTTAGTGTCCGTCAAAGCACATTTTTTGTTCTGGGTTGAAGTACAATTCCCAATTTAGCAATTTCATAATTTAGTGGTTTCTGCTATATCAGAGCTATTTGAAATCTATCCCTAAAAGGGTATATAATATTGAAGGTGCACATAGGGTCATTCAGAATAACTTCACACACACGCTTCTGTGCATTTCCAAGTCTAATTCTGTCACTAAATCCATACCGGTGACCCAGCGCCTAAATACTAGGCCTCAAATTTAAATCCCTCTAAATCTCTCGTTACCCGCTGTACTGTTGTAGCTGGGAAAGTTATTTAGTGCCCGTCAAAGCACATTTTTTGTTCTGGGTTGAAGTACAATTCCCAATTTAGCAATTTCATAATTTAGTGGTTCCTGCTATATCAGAGCTATTTGAAATCTATCCCAAAAAGGGTATATAATATTCAAGGTGCACATTGGGTCATTCAGAATAACTTCACACACACGCTTCTGTGCATTTCCAAGTCTAATTCTGTCACTAAATCCATACCGGTCACCCAGCGCCTAAATACTAGGCCTCAAATTTATATCCCGCTGAATTTGAATACAATACATTGGGCCAAATAATATATTTGTTGTTGTGGTGAACCATAACAATGAGAAAAACATCTAGTAAGGGACGCGGACGTGGACATGGTCGTGGTGGTGTTAGTGGACCCTCTGGTGCTGGGAGAGGACGTGGCCGTTCTGCCACATCCACACGTCCTAGTGTACCAACTACCTCAGGTCCCAGTAGCCGCCAGAATTTACAGCGATATATGGTGGGGCCCAATGCCGTTCTAAGGATGGTAAGGCCTGAGCAGGTACAGGCATTAGTCAATTGGGTGGCCGACAGTGGATCCAGCACGTTCACATTATCTCCCACCCAGTCTTCTGCAGAAAGCGCACAGATGGCGCCTGAAAACCAACCCCATCAGTCTGTCACATCACCCCCATGCATACCAGGGAAACTGTCTCAGCCTCAAGTTATGCAGCAGTCTCTTATGCTGTTTGAAGACTCCGCTGGCAGGGTTTCCCAAGGGCATCCACCTAGCCCTTCCCCAGCGGTGAAAGACATAGAATGCACTGACGCACAACCACTTATGTTTCCTGATGATGAGGACATGGGAATACCACCTCAGCATGTCTCTGATGATGACGAAACACAGGTGCCAACTGCTGCGTCTTTCTGCAGTGTGCAGACTGAACAGGAGGTCAGGGATCAAGACTGGGTGGAAGACGATGCAGGGGACGATGAGGTCCTAGACCCCACATGGAATGAAGGTCGTGCCACTGACTTTCACAGTTCGGAGGAAGAGGCAGTGGTGAGACCGAGCCAACAGCGTAGCAAAAGAGGGAGCAGTGGGCAAAAGCAGAACACCCGCCGCCAAGAGACTCCGCCTGCTACTGACCGCCGCCATCTGGGACCGAGCACCCCAAAGGCAGCTTCAAGGAGTTCCCTGGCATGGCACTTCTTCAAACAATGTGCTGACGACAAGACCCGAGTGGTTTGCACGCTGTGCCATCAGAGCCTGAAGCGAGGCATTAACGTTCTGAACCTGAGCACAACCTGCATGACCAGGCACCTGCATGCAAAGCATGAACTGCAGTGGAGTAAACACCTTAAAACCAAGGAAGTCACTCAGGCTCCCCCTGCTACCTCTTCTGCTGCTGCCGCCTCGGCCTATTCTGCTGCTGCCGCCTCGGCCTCTTCCTCCGCCTCTGGAGGAACGTTGGCACCTGCCGCCCAGCAAACAGGGGATGTACCACCAACACCACCACCACCACCTCCGTCACCAAGCGTCTCAACCATGTCACACGCCAGCGTTCAGCTCTCCATCTCACAAACATTTGATAGAAAGCGTAAATTCCCACCTAGCCACCCTCGATCCCTGGCCCTGAATGCCAGCATTTCTAAACTACTGGCCTATGAAATGCTGTCATTTAGGCTGGTGGACACAGACAGCTTCAAACAGCTCATGTCGCTTGCTGTCCCACAGTATGTTGTTCCCAGCCGGCACTACTTCTCCAAGAGAGCCGTGCCTTCCCTGCACAACCAAGTATCCGATAAAATCAAGTGTGCACTGCGCAACGCCATCTGTAGCAAGGTCCACCTAACCACAGATACGTGGACCAGTAAGCACGGCCAGGGACGCTATATCTCCCTAACTGCACACTGGGTAAATGTAGTGGCAGCTGGGCCCCAGGCGGAGAGCTGTTTGGCGCACGTCCTGCCGCCGCCAAGGATCGCAGGGCAACATTCTTTGCCTCCTGTTGCCACCTCCTCCTTCTCGGCTTCCTCCTCCTCTTCTTCCACCTGCTCATCCAGTCAGCCACACACCTTCACCACCAACTTCAGCACAGCCCGGGGTAAACGTCAGCAGGCCATTCTGAAACTCATATGTTTGGGGGACAGGCCCCACACCGCACAGGAGTTGTGGCGGGGTATTGAACAACAGACCGACGAGTGGTTGCTGCCGGTGAGCCTCAAGCCCGGCCTGGTGGTGTGTGATAATGGGCGAAATCTCGTTGCAGCTCTGGGACTAGCCAATTTGACGCACATCCCTTGCTTGGCGCATGTGCTGAATTTGGTGGTGCAGAAGTTCATTCACAACTACCCCGACATGTCAGAGCTGCTGCATAAAGTGCGGGCCGTCTGTTCGCGCTTCCGGCGTTCACATCCTGCCGCTGCTCGCCTGTCTGCGCTACAGCGTAACTTCGGCCTTCCCGCTCACCGCCTCATATGCGACGTGCCCACCAGGTGGAACTCCACCTTGCACATGCTGGACAGACTGTGCGAGCAGCAGCAGGCCATAGTGGAGTTTCAGCTGCAGCACGCACGGGTCAGTCGCACTACAGAACAGCACCACTTCACCACCAATGACTGGGCCTCCATGCGAGACCTGTGTGCCCTGTTGCGCTGTTTCGAGTACTCCACCAACATGGCCAGTGGCGATGACACCGTTATCAGCGTTACAATACCACTTCTATGTCTCCTTGAGAAAACACTTAGGGCGATGATGGAACAGGAGGTGGCCCAGGAGGAGGAGGAGGAGGATGAGGAAGAGGGGTCATTTTTAGCACTTTCAGGCCAGTCTCTTCGAAGTGACTCAGAGGGAGGTTTTTTGCAACAGCAGAGGCCAGGTACAAATGTGGCCAGCCAGGGCCCACTACTGGAGGACGAGGAGGACGAGGATGAGGAGGAGGTGGAGGAGGATGAGGATGAAGCATGGTCACAGCGGGGTGGCACCCAACGCAGCTCGGGTCCATCACTGGTGCGTGGCTGGGGGGAAAGGCAGGACGATGACGATACGCCTCCCACAGAGGACAGCTTGTCCTTACCCCTGGGCAGCCTGGCACACATGAGCGACTACATGCTGCAGTGCCTGCGCAACGACAGCAGAGTTGCCCACATTTTAACCTGTGCGGACTACTGGGTTGCCACCCTGCTGGATCCACGCTACAAAGACAATGTGCCCACCTTACTTCCTGCACTGGAGCGTGATAGGAAGATGCGCGAGTACAAGCGCACGTTGGTAGACGCGCTACTGAGAGCATTCCCAAATGTCACAGGGGAACAAGTGGAAGCCCAAGGCCAAGGCAGAGGAGGAGCAAGAGGTCGCCAAGGCAGCTGTGTCACGGCCAGCTCCTCTGAGGGCAGGGTTAGCATGGCAGAGATGTGGAAAACTTTTGTCAACACGCCACAGCTAACTGCACCACCACCTGATACGCAACGTGTTAGCAGGAGGCAACATTTCACTAACATGGTGGAACAGTACGTGTGCACACCCCTCCACGTACTGACTGATGGTTCGGCCCCATTCAACTTCTGGGTCTCTAAATTGTCCACGTGGCCAGAGCTAGCCTTTTATGCCTTGGAGGTGCTGGCCTGCCCGGCAGCCAGCGTTTTGTCTGAACGTGTATTCAGCACGGCAGGGGGCGTCATTACAGACAAACGCAGCCGCCTGTCTACAGCCAATGTGGACAAGCTGACGTTCATAAAAATGAACCAGGCATGGATCCCACAGGACCTGTCCGTCCCTTGTCCAGATTAGACATTAACTACCTCCCCATAACCATATATTATTGGACTCCAGGGCACTTCCTCATTCAATCCTATTTTTATTTTCATTTTACCATTATATTGCGATGCTACCCAAAGTTGAATGAACCTCTCCTCTGCCTGTGTGCTAGGCCTAAATATATGCCAATGGACTGTTGCAGTGGTGGCTGACATGAAGCCTGATTCTCTGCTATGACATGCAGACTAATTCTCTGCTGACATGAAGCCAGATTGTCTGTTACGGGACCTCTCTCCTCTGCCTGGGTGCTGGGCCTAAATTTATGACAATGGACTGTTGCAGTGGTGGCTGACGTGAAGCCTGATTCTCTGCTATGACATGCAGACTGATTCTCTGCTGACATGAAGCCAGATCGTCTGTTACGGGACCTCTCTGCTCTGCCTGTGTGCTAGGCCTAAATATATGCCAATGGACTGTTGCAGTGGTGGGTGACGTGAAGCCTCATTCTCTGCTATGACATGCAGACTGATTCTCTGCTGACATGAAGCCAGATTGTCTGTTACGGGACCTCTCTGCTCTGCCTGTGTGCTAGGCCTAAATATATGCCAATGGACTGTTGCAGTGGTGGGTGACGTGAAGCCTCATTCTCTGCTATGACATGCAGACTGATTCTCTGCTGTCATGAAGCCAGATTGTCTGTTACGGGACCTCTCTGCTCTGCCTGTGTGCTAGGCCTAAATATATGCCAATGGACTGTTGCAGTGGTGGGTGACGTGAAGCCTCATTCTCTGCTATGACATGCAGACTGATTCTCTGCTGACATGAAGCCAGATTGTCTGTTACGGGACCTCTCTGCTCTGCCTGTGTGCTAGGCCTAAATATATGCCAATGGACTGTTGCAGTGGTGGGTGACGTGAAGCCTCATTCTCTGCTATGACATGCAGACTGATTCTCTGCTGTCATGAAGCCAGATTGTCTGTTACGGGACCTCTCTGCTCTGCCTGTGTGCTAGGCCTAAATATATGCCAATGGACTGTTGCAGTGGTGGGTGACGTGAAGCCTCATTCTCTGCTATGACATGCAGACTAATTCTCTGCTGACATGAAGACAGATTCTCTGTTACGGGACCTCTCTCCTCTGCCTGTGTGTGTGCTGGGCCTAAATATATGCCAATGGACTGTTGCAGTGGTGGCTGACGTGAAGCCTCATTCTCTGCTATGACATGCAGACTGATTCTCTGCTGACATGAAGCCAGATTCTCTGTTACGGGACCTCTCTCCTCTGCCTGTGTGTGTGCTGGGCCTAAATATATGCCAATGGACTGTTGCAGTGGTGGCTGACGTGAAGCCTCATTCTCTGCTATGACATGCAGACTGATTCTCTGCTGACATGAAGCCAGATTCTCTGTTACGGGACCTCTCTCCTCTGCCTGTGTGTGTGCTGGGCCTAAATATATGCCAATGGACTGTTGCAGTGGTGGCTGACGTGAAGCCTCATTCTCTGCTATGACATGCAGACTGATTCTCTGCTGACATGAAGCCAGATTCTCTGTTACGGGACCTCTCTCCTCTGCCTGTGTGTGTGCTGGGCCTAAATATATGCCAATGGACTGTTGCAGTGGTGGCTGACGTGAAGCCTCATTCTCTGCTATGACATGCAGACTGATTCTCTGCTGACATGAAGCCAGATTCTCTGTTACGGGACCTCTCTCCTCTGCCTGTGTGTGTGCTGGGCCTAAATATATGCCAATGGACTGTTGCAGTGGTGGCTGACGTGAAGCCTCATTCTCTGCTATGACATGCAGACTGATTCTCTGCTGACATGAAGCCAGATTCTCTGTTACGGGACCTCTCTCCTCTGCCTGTGTGTGTGCTGGGCCTAAATATATGCCAATGGACTGTTGCAGTGGTGGCTGACGTGAAGCCTCATTCTCTGCTATGACATGCAGACTGATTCTCTGCTGACATGAAGCCAGATTCTCTGTTACGGGACCTCTCTCCTCTGCCTGTGTGCTAGGCCTAAATATATGCCAATGGACTGTTGCAGTGGTGGCTGACGTGAAGCCTCATTCTCTGCTATGACATGCAGACTAATTCTCTGCTGACATGAAGACAGATTCTCTGTTACGGGACCTCTCTCCTCTGCCTGGGTGCCGGGGCCTAAATATCTGAGAATGGACTGTTCCAGTGGTGGGTGACGGGAAGCCAGATTCTCTGCTATGGAACCTCTCTCCAATTGATTTTGGTTAATTTTTATTTATTTAATTTTTATTTTAATTAATTTCCCTATCCACATTTGTTTGCAGGGGATTTACCTACATGTTGCTGCCTTTTGCAGCCCTCTAGCCCTTTCCTGGGCTGTTTTACAGCCGTTTTAGTGCCGAAAAGTTCGGGTCCCCATTGACTTCAATGGGGTTCGGGTTCGGGACGAAGTTCGGATCGGGTTCGGATCCCGAACCCGAACATTTCCGGGATGTTCGGCCGAACTTCTCGAACCCGAACATCCAGGTGTTCGCTCAACTCTAATCATGTGTACTGATTTAAAAAAAAAAAAAATCGAAAAAAAAATCTGAACAAATCGAATATTCAAAATTACGAATATATACAACTATATTCAAAATATTCACGAATTTTCGAAGTACCTATATTCGCGATAAAAATTCGAAATTCGAATATTCGTGATCAACACTAGTGGTGTTGCTGCCACATCCTCTGTTTGCAGGGTGGCAGGTGCAACTGTCACTCCAGAGGGGGAGGAAGAGGCCGAGACCACAGCAGAAGAGGGAGCAGGCGGATCCTTTGGTCTTTCGTGGTTCTTGATGTCTCTACTCCACTGCAGCTCGTGCCGGTGGCTCTGACTGCACAGCGTGCAAACCACCCGTGTCCTGTCGTCAGCATGCTGCCAAAAGAATTGCCATGCCAGAGAACTCCTTTGCACTGGCTTTGGCGTGCTACAGTATGTCTCTTTGCACATTGGGCAGTAGTAAGTGTACTGGCTGGGGGACGGCCTCTTTGCTTTTGCACCCTGCTCCCTCTTTTCTTGTGCGGCTGGAGCTGTGTGACCTCCACCTCTTCCTCTGAACTGCACATGTCACTGGCATGGCCTTTGGTTTGCACTGTGACACTGTTGCCACACTTGCGGTTGCCCGCGGTAATGTGTTGCTGTGAGAGAATGCAGTGGCAGTGCCTTGGCCTTCTGGGTAATTGCCATGACATGGTTGCCAGGCATGCTGTTGCCAGTGGTAACATGTGGTTTAGTATACTTGTGTGTGCACTTCCCCTTTAAGTTGTAGCCTCTCTCTGTCTAGTGCTTTAAGGGTTAACTCCCTGACTGGGTGTGATCACGTGGCTTATATCTTCTGTGGTTTCCTGGCTGGAGTCAGTTATACTTCCGCTGTGGTTGGTGCTGGAGCTCTGCTCCAGTCCAAGGTGTTCCATCTGTCCAGTGAGGGCCACCCTTGTGGTCATCAATGTTATCCCGGTGTCTCCTTCCCTGCCTGTCCCTATTTGTATGGAGTGGGTTATGTTCAGGGTGTTTGTATGTCTAGTTTGGTGTTACATGTCTGGTGGTGTTTGGTGTCCAGCATGTTTACTAGACATTTCCCTGTCTCATGTTTATTGCAGCTATGGGTGTCCTGGGTTCCTGTGTGGTTTGTGGTGTGTGCTGTGTCCTTTAATGTTGGTGTGGACAGCAGCACTCGTGCACGGGTTCCAGTCGGTGTGTCTGTGGCAGGTAAGTGTCTTATTGGTTTTGCTTACCTGCCATCTCCTTATGCTGTATGTGTTCCCCTCTTCTTGCAGCCTGGCCTCAGATAGAGACTCCTGTTCCTCCATTACTGGGATGAAAAGGTCGTCTCTTCCCTGCTCCTTGGTGAGGGATTACCAGGGCGACTTAAGGTCTCTAGGAATCCTGAGTATGAGTCGCCCTACCATTGGGGTCCGCTCATATGGTGAGGAGTCAGGGAGAGGTTTAGGGACGCTGTAGGAGGGGACCTGCTCCCTTATTACTCATTTTGGCCAGGCTGATTCCCTTTTACCCTTTGACACCGCACTGTGGGGGGTTTCCCTCACTCCCCGCTGTGACACCTGGATGCCATGTGTGGTCCAGGACCTCATCATTCTCTTCATCATCTTCCACCCACTCTTCACCTCTGCCCTCCTGGCCGGTCTGCACACTGAAGAAAGCCCCAACAGTTGACACCCTTGTTTCATTATCATCATCAGAGACGTGCTGCGTTGGTTTTCCCACGTTGTCATCCTCAAACATAAGTGGTTGGGCATCAGTGCACTAAATTTCTTCCACTTCTTGGGCAGGGATAGGTGGATGGCCCACGAAAACCCCACCAGCAGAGTCATCAAAAAGCATAAGTGACTGCTGCATGAATTGGGGCTAAACTGCTTGCCTGAAGCACAAGGGGTTGAAGTGGAGGATGGATGCTGTGGGCCACCAGTGCCAACTCTGCGCTTTCAGCAGTGGACCGGGTGGAAGACAATGTGAAAGAACTGGAGGTGCTCTCAGCCATTCAATCTTCTACTGCCTCTACTTGTTCTGGCCTCACCATTCTTAGAGCCGTATTCGGGCATACAAAATGACGCAGAACAACCTGTAGCTTGCGTGTACCAGAGGAAGGTGTTTCATTTAGGTGCATAGCTAATTAACAGGCTGATTAACTATTATATTTCCCTGTGACAGTGGCAAGTAGATTTTTTTCATATATATATATATATATACTGTATACAGGTGAAACTCGAAAAATTTGAATATCGTACAAAGTTAATTTATTTCAGTAATGCAACTTAAAAGGTGAAACTAATATATGAGATAGACTCAATACAAGCAAAGCGAGATGTTTTAAGCCTTTATTTGTTATAATTTGGATGATTATGGCTTACAGCTTATGAAACCCCAAAGTCACAATTTTGAGGTACTCTTTGCTCAGGGGATATAAATTAATTAGTTGACTAGAGTGTGACACTTTGAACCTAGAATATTGAACCTTTTCACAAAATTCAAATTTTAAGCTGCATTAATGCAATTCCTTCTCATTTGCATTACTGAAATAAATGGACTTTTGCACGATGTGAGTTTCACCTGTATATACATATATATATATATATATATCAAAAAAAGTTTGCAGCACTCCTTAAAAGATAAAATGTGCTATTTTATTCACACATATCAAGTGACAACGTTTCGTTTCTCTCACAGAACCTTTCTCAAGTCAGGTGAAACATAAAGTGCAATAGTGCCAATATAAATACATATTAAGGTTGTTACCAATCAATTCATCAACCAATGCAAAAATGGTACACTCCCCTTTAGTGGACATATTACAATTCATTAATTTATAACTCGTATCTATGTAAGCAGACTAACAAGCCTCTTCTATATATACCATAGTGTTCTAACCGTACTGCATGATCATAGTGCATATATAAAGTGGCAATAATAAAGTGCATGGTGCAATTAAAAATCCTTAACTTCTATACCTTGCTGGGGGTATATGCAATGAGCTGAATAGATGGCGTCTTGACTCGTGTGGATGCACAGTGATTCTCCGCGTCTCGTCCTCGCCACTGCGCATGTGTCAGCCCCTCACCTGCTGTTAGGCAGCACATAACCCCTATGCGTCACCAACAGGCGGAGTCCAAGCGCCGTGACCTCTGGCGTACTGCGTCACACGTAACGCGTGCATCACGTGCCCGCGCGTCCGCCGCCGCATCAGCCAGCGTCACTTCACTTGTCTTTTCTGCCATTTTTCAGCAGGGCAGTCTTTTGGGCAATAACTCTATCTAACATCCTCCTTATTCCCATTACTTCCTACAGCCCTAATTACCATCCCAGCAAGATAAGTTAACAATAATGCTATACAGTAATCAAACAGCATAACCAGTCGTATTGTATTATAATTAAAAAGCATAATTTCCACTGGGTTCACCCAATACAGCATTCTGGACACACAAGAATAATGGACAACAGAGAAGGGGCATTAGCCCACCATCCCCCCTGCTACCCTAAACTCAACGTTTAGTCCTTTAGGTTTCAGAGTATCCAAACAGAAAATCCATCTGAGTTATAAATGAATGAATTGTAATATGTCCACTAAAGGGGAGTGTGCCATTTTTGCATTGGTTGATGAATTGATTGGTAACAACCTTAATATGTATTTATATTGGCACTATTGCACTTTATGTTTCACCTGACTTGAGAAAGGTTCTGTGAGAGAACCGAAACGTTGTCACTTGATATGTGTGAATAAAAGAGCACATTTTATCTTTTAAGGAGTGCTGCAAAACTTTTTTTGCTGTCTTCTGTCCTGAATCGAGGGACCATCGCTGGCACCCTATATTCTACACAGTTCTTAAGGGACTGCTGCCACAGTTTTCTTATGGATCTACCTGCGATTGAGGGCTCTGCATCCAATCCTACCATCATACAAGGTAGTACTTTGCAACAAAGGGACATTGACGCACATGTCTTTTCATACAGCAATATGGATATACAGAGGATTATGGGCAATGTGGAGGGGGACGCTGCCTTCCTCAATGTTCCCTCGGTTATCAATATCAAGAGGGATTATGAAAGCATTACGAAGAAGTTGGTATCCATTGAGCTCCACTCGCTCACATTAACGCAATATTACAAAAATAAGCGCATACCAAGGGGAATGCGATCCCGTTTAACACCTAATATGTTTTCACAGGATAATGATTTTAAAGCACGATTTGAAGCTATTGCAAACAAATATTCGATGGATGTCATGTTATTAAATATTGAATTTTCACAGAAAGAAATGGCGACATTGAAAGGCAAGTTACAGGAGGATGAACATCAGCTTAAATCTATCTTGACCACCAATGATGTTGAAACGTTGGTAAAACAACAGGCGTTTCTGGATAAGATGCGAAAAGACCTTGAGGACATCAAAAGGTATAAATGGCACAGAGATCAAAGTGATTATGAGTCTGGCCATGTCTATACTTGGGAACAACCCTGGCATGCTGATAGGAATATAATTCCAAGAAAGATACCCAGACGGAATAAGGATATGAAGAAATGGGTGAGCAATAAAGATATAACAAATGAGGACAGCAATACTATTCCTTCTGGGGCTTTTTTAGGAGCACATTACAATATTGGAGACGCCCCACAAGAAGGGGAGGTCGAAGACACAGAAGAGCTGGGAAAAACCAGAGCGCAAAGATTGATGAGGACCAACAACTCCAGACAGACGAATGCCAAGAAGAAATAGAGAAGAATGTAGTGGTAAACATTTCTTCACATACATTGACTAAACACAAATTGAAAGTATTGAACAAAGGATTGTCCATTTGTCCACAGGCTAAGCCTGATTGGTTTCAGTTGGAACTGGACTTGAACCGCCTCTTCAGGAACCTTAGACTGAGGGTGTGGTTCGACTCTGGTTCCACTGATACTTCTATTGCAGATGAGGCTGTGTTATCAGATATGGGGTTAACATTGAGACAATTTGGTTTGCATATAAAAAGTGATTTTTTTTCCCATTGTGAATTCACATGCCCTGGAATGTTTTATCGAGGCAGTGAAAAGAGATATAGCTTTATTGAGGCGAAAAACTAAATCAGATGCATTTGTGAAACCAAATATTACTGTGCAAGAAATGTCTGCCTTAGAGAGCTTGTCCATGAACCCCGATCTCACCATAAATCCCGCCGACAAGGGTGGTGGGATCGTGGTCATGGACACATCTCAATATGTAAAGGAGATACTCAGACATATAGCAGCACCTGGCGTGTACAAACCATTGGGCAAGGACCCCAGGTTTGAGATTGTCAAAAAAATAGAGGTACAGTTAAGTTTGGCAGAGGAAAAGGGCATTATTAATAAACAACTCAAGGAGTTTTTGGTGGTGAAGTCTCCAGTTACCCCAACTATATATGTATTACCCAAAATACACAAGAGGCTAATAGATCCTCCGGGACTGCCGATAATTTCTGGCAGGAACTCGATTTTCTCGAATATTAATGTCTTTCTTGACAAAATATTGTCTATACTCAGGTTTATATTGTATATACTCAGGTTTATATAGAGAATGAACAAATACACATGGATTTGAATATAAAACCCACTGATAAGAACACATTGCTGCATTTTGCAAGTGGACACCCAAGAAGGATGGTAAATTCTTTACCATTTAGTCAAATGCTTAGAGTAAGGAGAATAGTGGATAAGGATGATAATATGAATCAGGCATTAAGAAATATGGAGCAATCTTTTGTGAATAGGGGATACCCCAGAAATCTGGTGAAAAGACATGCGGATAAAGTGAGAGGCATGTCCAGAGAGGAGTTGTTAGCTACTAAACCAAAACAGGCTAGTGACAGGTTACCTTTTGTGTCATCTTACAATGAGTTGAGTCCAAATATAGAGCGTATAGTGAGGCGCCATTGGCGGTTATTGAGCAGTGGTCACCCTACTATATCGGCCTTTAAGGAACCGCCTATGATGGCATATAAAAGAGCAAGGAATATCAGGGACAAAGTGGTGCACTCCAAAGTCCCTGAGAAAAATCAATTAAGACAAACTTTTTTAAAGACGAAACGTACAGGATGTTTTCCATGTTTGGGGTGTGTGAATTGCAAACTCATGCATAAGGGGTCGGCATTCACACATCCCGAAACAGGAGAGATATTTAACATTAAATATTATCTCACATGTGATTCATCATGGGTAATCTATGTGTTATGGTGCCCTTGCAAAAAGCTTTATGTGGGCGAAACCACATGTGATTTGAAAACTAGGTTAAATAACCATAGACAATCCATCAGAAATAAAAGAAAAGATCTACCGGTGTCAAAACATTTTGCGGAGAAGAATCATAAAGAAAATGATTTGAGATTTATGATCTTGGATCATGTTAAACCATTAGAAAGAGGAGGGGATAGGTTAACTGTTTTAAAGAAAAATGAGCTCAGATGGATTTTCTGTTTGGATACTCTGAAACCTAAAGGACTAAACATTGAGTTTAGGGTAACAGGGGGGATGGTGGGCTAATGCCCCTTCTCTGTTGTCCATTCTTCTTGTGTGTCCAGAATGCTGTATTGGGTGAATCCAGTGGAAATTATGCTTTTTAATTATATTACAATACGACTGGTTATGTTGTTTGATTGCTGTATAGCATTATTGTTAACTTATCTTGCTGGGATGGTAATTAGGGCTGTAGGAAGTAATGGGAATAAGGAGGATGTTAGATAGGGTTATTGCCCAAAAGACTGCCCTGCTGAAAAATGGCGGAAAAGACAAGTGAAGTGACGCTGGTTGATGCAGCGGCGGACGCGCGGGCACGTGATGCACGCGTTACGTGGGGACACATAGGGGTTATGTGCTGCCTAACAGCAGGTGAGGGGCTGACACATGCGCAGTGGCGAGGACGAGACGCGGAGAATCACCGTGCATCCACACGAGTCAAGACGCCATCTATTCAGCTCATTGAATATACCCCCAGCAAGGTATAGAAGTTAAGGATTTTTAATTGCACCATGCACTTTATTATTGGCACTTTATATATGCACTATGATCATGCAGTACGGTTAGAACACTATGGTATATATAGGAGAGGCTTGTTAGTCTGCTTACATAGATACGAGTTATAAATTAATGAATTGTAATATGTCCACTAAAGGGGAGTGTACCATTTTTGCATTGGTTGATGAATTGATTGGTAACAACCTTAATATGTACAGTTGCAAGAAGAAGTATGTGAACCCTTTGGAATGATTTGGATTTCTGCACAAATTGGTCATAAAATGTGATCTGATCTTCATCTAAGTCACAATAGACAATCACAGTCTGCTTAAACTAATGACATACAAATAATTAAATGTTACCATGTTTTTATTGAACACACCATGTAAACATTCACAGTGCAGGTGGAAAAAGTATGTGAACCCTTGGATTTAATAACTGGTTGAACCTCCTTTGGCAGCAATAACTTCAACCAACGTTTCCTGTAGTTGCAGATCAGACGTGCACAACGGTCAGGAGTAATTCTTGAACATTCCTCTTTATTGAACTGTTTCAGTTCAGCAATATTCTTGGGATGTCTGGTGTCAATCGCTTTCTTGAGGTCATGTCACAGCATCTCAATCGGGTTGAGGTCAGGACTCTGACTGGGCCACTCCAGAAGGCGTATTTTCTTCTGTTTAAGCCATTCTGTTGTTGATTTACTTCTATTCTTTGGGTTGCTGTCCTGTTGCAGCACCCATCTTCTGTTGAGCTTCAGCTGGTGGACAGATGGCCTTAAGTTCTCCTGCAAAATGTCTTGATAAACTTAGGAATTTATTTTTCCTTTGATGATAGCAATCCCTCCAGGCCCTGACGCAGCAAAGCAGCCCCAAACCATGATGCCCCACCCACCATACTTCACAGTTGGGATGAGGTTTTGATGTTGGTGTGCTGTGCCTCTTTTTCGCTACATATAGTGTTGTGTGTTTCTTCCAAACAACTCAACTTTGGTTTCATCTGTCCACAGAATATTTTGCCAGTACTGCTGTGGAACATCCAGGTGCTCTTGTGCAAACTGTAAACCTGCAGCAATGTTTTTTTTAGACAGCAGTGGCTTCCTCTGTGGCATCCTCCCATGAAATCCATTCTTGTTTAGTGTTTTACGTGTCGTAGATTCGCTAACAGGGATGTTAGCATATGCCAGAGTATTTTGTAAATCTTTAGCTGACACTCTAGGATTCTTCTTCACCTCATTGAGCAGTCTGCGCTGTGCTCTTGCAGTCATCTTTACAGGACGGCCACTCCTAGGGAGAGTAGCAGCAGTGCTGAACTTTCTCCATTTATAGACAATTTGTCTTACCGTGGACTGATGAACAGCAAGGCTTTAGGAGATACTTTTATAACCCTTTCCAGCTTTATGCAAGTCAACAATTCTTAATCGTAGGTCTTCTGAGAGATCTTTTGTGCAAGGCATCATTCACATCAGGCAATGCTTCTTGTAAAATGCAAACCCAGAACCTGTGTGTGTTTTTTATAGAGCAGGGCAGCTATAACCAACACCTCCAATCTCATCTCATTGATTGGACTCCAGTTGGCTGACACCTCACTCCAATTAGCTCTTGGAGATGTCATTAGTCTAGGGGTTCACATACTTTTTCCACCTGCACTGTGAATGTTTACATGGTGTGTTCAATAAAAACATGGTAACATTTAATTATTTGTGTGTTATTAGTTTAAGCAGACTGTGATTGTCTATTGTTGTGACTTAGATGAAGATCAGATCACATTTTATGACCAATATGTGCAGAAATCCATATCATTCCGAAGGGTTCACATACTTTTTCTTGCAACTGTATATATATACCCCAAATCTTACACCAGAATCAAGGATGAATGGATGTAATGATAGATAAAAAAAAACACTAAACAAAAAAAACAAAAAAATTACAGTATAAGGCCACAATTTCACACCTATTCCACAGTGAAATAGGGATTGACAGATATACGTATTATAATACAACTTGAGCAACCTAAAATATGTAGTATCAAGCGACAATTTCACCCCAATTAGACAATCAAGGATTAACAGATTGAATTGTATACATTGTATAAATATCACCTGTGAAGATGCTGTCTGTGCATTCTTCACCATCCCATGTTTAAAGGGCATCTGTCAACAGATTTGTACCTATGAAAATGGCAGACCTGTTGCTGAAGGCATCTGTGTTGGCTTATTTGTCTATTGAAGCTTAATTGTTCAGTAATGTGGGAATATATAAACATGGGACCAACACAGATGCTTTCAGCTGTCAAGCGCATATGCAACAGGTCAGCCAGTTTCATAGGTACATATCTGGTGACAGATGCCCTTTAAGATCAATTAGAGGAAATTAAATGGGCAGGCAACCTGGTTTAATATATCTTTACTTCACCCAGTGTTCAAAACTGTATTTGGGCTACACAGAAAAAAATCTGCATAATTGCATCGACCTAAAAGTTTCAAATGTCTACAAACAGATACAAATGGATCAAAATGGGCTCTATCTATCTATCTATCTATCTATCTATTCACCAATCCATAAAAAAATCATTTTGACTTCTAGTCCTAACCCTTTTAGTTTTAATGTAATTCACAACTACATTTTTGGAAACGGTTGGATTTTATGTTTTTCACCTTTTAAAATATATTGTTCTTTGTCGATGACTAAGATGGAAATAAAATGACCTCAATTAACTTTTCATATTTCGCTTTGATTTTGAAAAGTTCACTTTAGGAATATTTTTGTTCTTTGGTAGTCATTTGCATTTTATTTTAAGATATTTAAAGAACAGAGGAGATTCTTAATTCCCTGATTTTCATTCGGTCTATGACTATATTTTCTAGTATCCTTTTGACACATCAGTAATCTTTATCTGTGCAGGCTTTGATGACCATATGTGATGGAATTACCAAATGATTTTACTCTATCGTCTTATGTTTTGTCATCTTTTTTTAAATCACAACAATCATAGCAAACAAAATTTCTAAATCTTTGGACATACTTCATATAGGTCTAAATAACTTGGTGCAATATAAACTTGTTGGTGATGATAAAGACTTAATCAAGGTGTTATTACATTATCATATCACCCTTCCTCCACAGTTTTTTCATTTCATTATCATGTAAACAATTAGAGAAAGTTAGGGTGGTGGACTCAAACAGCAGTTGCGAGAGAATGGTAAAAAAAATTGTACATTTATTGAGTAGCCTGTTATTTTAGCATTTTGGACATAGTGAGCATTTTTATCCTCAGAAAACCCTAAGAGCTGTTTCACACGAGTGAGTCCATTGCGAGAATCATGCTCCATGTGTGAGTGTGATCCTCTGCTCTGGACTTGCAGGAGTGCACGGCATTATCATGATTTATAATGTTGTGTCTCAGCATGGCCTTTTTTCCTCAGAATCATAGTGACATAATGCTGTCAGTATCATTCTGTAGAAATAAGGTCAAGCAGAGGCATATAGCATTATAAATCATGATAATGCCGTGCGCTCCTGCAAGTCCAGAGTAGAGGATCACACTCACACGGAGCGTGATTCCCGCAATGGACTCGCTTGTGTGAAACAGCCCTAACAATTTCAGCAAAGGCACAAAAGACTCTTTAGTTGTTAGGATGCTTGATATGAATATATGATATACAGTATGTACAATTTAATGACACACTGAAAAATGCCAAGGATTAAACTTCATCTGTTTCTGAATCTGTGTACAAATATTTATTTAGAGGACACAGCCACATCCAAATATACAGGCCTGCGGGCAATGGAGGACAGAAGCCTCACAGCTATGACTTTTTGTTCAAATCACTGTGACCACTGAGCCTGCAATTGGTCTCAATGATTACGGGACCAAGATGCTTCCTGGTCCTGTAGGAAGCAGTAAGCATCTTGGAATCATCTTTTGTCAGGACCATGAAAAGGTGAGTGTTTTTTTTTTATTATTATAGGGGCACATGCAGGCCAGGACTGAGAATCTGCCCAACTGGATGGATTCATGGTGGGCCACGCTGCCCGATACTAATGTGGGCCATTGACCTGGCCTCTTTAAACTGTATACATAAATTTATGCATAGGCTTTGCTTTTGCTTGGTTCTGGACCAGCTGTACTGCACAAAAGTAGAATAAAAATCCTCTTCACTTGAAGTCCTGAAGATGATCATTGTCCAGCTTCAGGACGTTCTGTGTGGGAGGCCCTAAGATGGCAGACTCAGCTCTTCCCCCTGTCTCCTTCACTCAGCCACAGCCTTCTGCCTCCTCCAAGATCTGCTGGAGACCAACCCCTCTCACCAATTACTGCAGCATTACAATCTGACTCTTTTTACTTACTCTCTCAGCTGCAATTTTGACATGGGCCATGTTCTGCCCAGCTGGGTTAGAGAATCATTATAGATCATTCTGCCAGAGCCTTGGTAATTCTGAAGTGCTTAATGTGGTTATAGCACCATCTATAACCAGTTTTTCCTGTTATAAAGACTACTGCATTGTGGGTGCTGCACTGCATTGTGGAAGTACAAAACATTCTAGGAAAGAGAAGTCTCCAGTCTCCAGGACACATCTGCAGAGCTGAACTTTTGCATATCTCCTTCTCAAAGTCTGCCAGCCTTGTAAAATCATATGTGGTGAGAGATCTACCTTCAATTCAGGGATATTGTGTGTTGTAGAGCTGTTCAGCTAGTTGTAATTGTTACTCAGCAAGTTGTTATTACTGTTAGATAGCCATGCAATTTTATGTATAGACTAATAGACTAATGTAATACAATGAATTGTTGTTTCGAGCAATCCTCGATGCCATGGACAGAGGAACAAGAACTGACATTTAAACTAAAGCATTACACTAGAAAAAAACAAAACATTGCACTAGAAGGCATTACTATTCACAGTTAACAGCATATATATATAGCAAGAGCAAAGTAGGAAGTGCTTATGAGTATATATACACACTGATTCAGACACCACTGCAGACAAGAGATCATCATAGGTTCATGAATGCAGTTTCTATCCTAGGAAGGGGCAATAATCTCAGAGCATTTAGGAGACTGATTGTTTTGGGGTAAAAGCTGTTCTTCAGCCTAGTGGTGCAGGCATGTAGGGCTCTAAGACGCCTACCAGAGGGTAGGAGAATGAAAAGGCTGTGGCCAGGGTGAGTTGGATCCCCGCAGATAATTGTTGCCCTGTTGCTGCAGTGAGCAGTGAAGATGTCATCCAGTGATGGTAACTAAGTACCAGTAATTCTGCTAGCCATTCTGATGATGCGCTTGAGGGTCTTCTTGTCCTCAGAAGAGCAGCCAGAGTGGAAATGTTACATGTTACATGTTATCTATACTTTATACTTATACTTGCTATTTGTATTCTTGTAGTTTTACTAAATAATCCTCTCAATCAAACAATCCTGTTTTACCAATAAACAAGTTAGACTACAAAGAACAGTCCTCTTATTTGGAAGACAGGAATGGTTTATGCTGAATGTCAGACTGCGCACTGTGTGAACGTGTATAAAGACAGAACAGTAAAGCAGATGCGAGTCGCCAGCGATAGTGGATATGACTATACAGAGCCGCCATCACAGACACGGTCCTGCGAACAAGGTTGCTGCGGCTGCCATACAGTCGCAAGCAGTGAGAGTGCAGCCCCCAGCAAGTGAAGCACGATCCAGACCATGCTGAAGTCCATTTCTTCATAGACTGAGTCCGTACAGAGACATTAAGCAGCCAACAATCAGGCACACAATATCCAGTAGCCGGGCATCATCATTCAGGACCAGGTCAGTTCACGAGCAAGCTGCTCTAGCAATTCCTCAATAAAATAAATTGCTGCTCTCACCCGTTCAGAAGCTGAGGCAGCAAAAGTAAGGTCTTCCTTTGCTGCACAACAGATGCAACTAAAGAAAGAGACAGCATACCTGCAAGTGCCACTGCAAGCGTCACTGAAAAAACTTTCCGCAGAGCAAGAAGCAGCAGCTGCATTAGCCAAAGCAGAGTTCCTAGAAGCCATGGAGTTCCCCAGATCCAAGAAAAACAGTACTTCGGCCAGATCTAGATCAACAAGATCCAGCACAGCGCGTCTCAGAATATATCGATCAGCATCCCAAGACAGATGACAACTATGAGCCAGTATATCAGTCAGCTTAAACAGAGTGCCAAAGATCCTACCTTGAACCACAGTACCTCGAGCAGGATGGCATGCGACAAAGCGATGCTGACCACAACTACCACCCTACAGAACAGAAGCTACAACCTTTACTTCAACTTAAAAGGACAACCTCCGTGTCAGAACGGTATTATACAGACTTCCCTAAGCCAGAAACCCCTTAATGGTATGGTGATACACCACACATGCAGCATAACAACAACACACAGGGTAGTATTGGTGCTAACCAGGCCGCCATGGACTTCGCTAAGATCTTTGCTAAGCAGGAACTGGTTACCAAAAGACTTTTAAAGTTCACAGATCGCCCCGAGAACTACAGGGCATGACGAGCTTTCTTCCAGAATGCCATAAGGGACTTAGATCTTTCCTGGAGTGAGGAGTTAGATCTCTTGGTAAAGTGGATTGGAAGCGAGTCTGCTAAACACACCTAAAGAATCAGAGACATTAACATAAATTATCTGAGCGAAGTCTTAAAGATAGTGTGGGAAATACTTGATGAGTGTTATGGGTCAATAGAAGCTATAGAAAATGCTTTATATAAGAGAATTGACAATTTCCCAGAATAGTGGGTAGGAGTTACCAGAAGCTCAGGGAACTCAGTGACTTGTTGATAGAGGTATAAGTTGCTCAGGCAGAAGGAGATCTGCTTGGGCTAGCATTCCTAGACACTGCCAGAGGAGTTAATCCGATTGTCCAAAAACTCAGTTATAATCTACAAGAGAAGTAGATCATGCATGGTTCCCATTATAAAAAGATTTATATTGTACCATTTCCCCCCTTCGTGGTGTTTGTAGACTTTGTTACTCAACAGGTTACATTGTCATGTCCCACTACCCCTGGTGTCAAACCTCATAAAACACCAGTGGCAGTCCACAAAACTAACGTTGCCTCTAGGGTTCAGCAAACTGTAAAGTTCGGGTTCATACTGAACTTTAGGATTTTTGGACCCCGGAACCAAACATTTCAGTAAAAGTTTGGGTTTGGGTTCGGTGTTCGGCTATTTGATGGCGCTTTTTGAAAGGCTGCAGAGCAGCCAATCAATGAGCATTTAACTCTGTGCCCTTAGAAGCCATCACAGTCATGCCTACTAATGGCATGGCTGTGATTGGCCAGTGCAGCATGTGACCCAGCCTCTATATAAGCTGGAGTCACGTAGCGCTGCTTGTCACTCTGCTCTGATTAATGTAGGGATAGGATGTTGCTGCTGTGAGGGAGAGAATAGGACAGAATCTTTAATCAGAAGTGCTTTTTAACTCAGCGATCTACCTAGATTTTGTTTTGTGGGTGAAGTGCACAATCTTTTTACACTGCCCTAAGCCCAGTGACCCAGAAAAATTAATTGTAGCATATGTGCATTTGTGACAGTCAAATAGAAGCTTGAACTACTGCAATTATATTCTGGGTTAAAAAAAAATTTGGGCAAGACCCTACATCTGTGGCCTTTGCAACATTAGTCAGTGTGCAATATAAGCTAGAAATACAGCAATAATTTTCTGGGTTTTAAAAAACACCCTTTTTGGGCAAAATACTAAATTTTACAGCCATTGCTGCATCTGTACGTTTGAAATTCAAGCGGTATATACTGCTGATATATTATTGTATAAAAAAACACCTATTTTGGGCAAAGTACTTAATATTGCAGCTTTTGCTACATCTGTGATTGTTAAAAACAGGCTTGAAATACTTCAATAATTTTCGTTTTAAAAAACACAAATTTTTGGCGATACCCTCCATCTGGGCCCTCTGACACATTAGTCAGTGTGCAATTTAAGCTAGAAATGCAGCTATAATCTTCTGGGTTTTACATAACACCCTTTTAGGGCAATATACTTAATTTGCGGCCTTGTCTGCATATGTCATTGTGAAATTCAAGCATTATATACTGTTGTCATATTCTGTTATAAAAAAAAACACCCATTTTGGGCAAAGAATTAATATTGCAGCCTTTGCTGCATCTGTGATTGTTAAAAACAAGCTTGAAATACTTCAATAATTTTCTGGGTAATAAAAAACACCCATTTTGGGCAATACCCTCCATCTGGGCCCTTTGTCGCCTTAGTCAGTGTGCAATTTAAGCTAGAAATGCAGCTATAATTTTCTGGCTTTTAAAAAACACCCTTTTTGGGCAAAATACTCAATTTTACAGCCCTTGCAGCATCTGTATGTGTGAAATTCAAGCGTTATATACTGCTGTCATATTCTGTTATTAAAAATACACCCATTTTGGGCAAAATACCTAATTTGCGGCCTTGTCTGATTTGTCAGTGTGAGATACACGCTTTAGATACTGCTGTGCTATTCTGGTATAAAAAACACCCATTTTGGGCAAAATACTGAATTTGCAGCCTTGTCTGAATTTGTCAGTGTAAGATACACACTTTAGATACTGCTGTGCTATTATGGTATTAAAAAAACACCCATTTTGGGCAAAATACTTAATTTGCAGCCTTGTCTGCATCTGTCAGTGTGAAATTCAAGCGTTATATACTGCTGTCATATTCTGTTATAAAAAAAAAAAAACAGTTTGAGCAAAGTACTTAATATTGCAGCCTTTGCTACATCTGTGTTTGCTAAAAACAAGGACTGTGTGGAAGAGGTGGCTCACCTAGTGTTGCAATATGAGAGGTGCTCTAGGTCTGGTCCGATTCACCCAGTCAGAAGGAGTAAAATGCAAATGAAAGTATAGACCGGCACTCAAATATAGGAAAAAGCAGGATTTTTTGATGCTTAAAATAGTAAAAACAATGGTACATGGACCAAGTGAGAGTTAGTGCAGGGTGTGCAATGAGAACTAAAAATCACACAGTAGTGTATGATAGAGGTAAATGTATTATACCAGGGATAAGCAACCTTCGGCACTCCAGCTGTGGTAAAACTACGACTCCTAGCATGCACACTTGCTTAGCTATTTTCAGAACTCTCATAAAAGTGAATGGGGCATGCTGGGAGTCGTAGTTTCAACACATCTGGAGTGCCGAAGGTTGCTGACTGCTGTATTATACAATAAAAAATGTATTATATAATAAAAAAGGGTTAAAACAGAGTAAAAACAAGGTGACCATGTGTGGGTGGTGTCAGCTCTGTAGCAAGTGGCATAAGCTGGGCTGGGTAGGATATGCTACCGCTGGGCTGGCTGCTACCGTGAGGAGTAACTAAGAATACGGATATATTGTGAATGACAGTTAATAATAATCATAAAAATCACAGGGTATAGCTGTTAGTTTGTAGAGCACTCCTGGCTACTTTGTTGCGGTAGCTGATATTTGCCAGAGGCTCGTCCCGGTGGGTCCATTCAGCAGACAATGCACAATAAGGTGAACAGTGCTACGGTGTAAAACTGATGGTTCTAGCCGGTCATGGATAAAAAAAATAGACAAAATACACAGACCATCTTGTGGTACAAAAATTGGGATATTGATCACAGGCCAGAATCGGGTGGCCTCCCACTCGATTTCGATGTACTGGCCTCTGTTACCTTACTCGATGTCTGCTCTGTATCTTGCTTGTCACCGGTCTCATTTCTCTTTACAAAGTCTGTGGCTGATACTAGAGTGGATGTTCCCGTCTGTTCTACTGGGTTTGGCGGGCCTTCCTCCGAACGGCGTCCCACGTGTATGGCGCTGGATGCGCACCAGTACATCATGCGCTTCTGGTGTTCATGGTCGAGTGGATGCTCCTGGGAGATCCTTCTTTGCTGGAAGTGCTTCCAAGGCAATATTGAATAATTGTCTATGTGCAGATTTTCCAAACACGTTTCGAAGTCTTAAGCTGACTTCTTCATCTGATGAAGATTCCTTAAAAACTACCCCGATACGTCAGAGCTACTGCATAAAGTGTGGGCCATCTCTGAGCGCTTTCAGCATTCTCACCCTGCTCGCCTGTCAGCGCTGCAGTGTAACTTCAGCCTTCCCGCTCACCGCCTCATATGCGACGTGCCCACAAGGTGGAACTCCACCTTGTACATGCTGGCCAGACTGTGTGAGCAGCAGCAAGCGATAGTGGAGTTTCAGCTGCAGCCCGCACGGGTGAGTCGTTCGGCGGAACAGCACCACTTCACCACCAATGACTGGGCCTCCATGCGAGACCTGTGTTTCTTGTTGCGCTGTTTCGAGTACTCCATCAACATGGCCAGTGCCGATAACGCCGTTCTCAGCGTTACTATCCCACTTCTATGCCTCCTTGAAATAACGCTTCTGGCGATGATAGAAGAGAATGTGGCACAGGAGGAGGAGGAAGAGGGATCATTTTGTAGGGTTTCCAGCCAGTCATTCCCAAGTGGCTAAGAGGGTGGGTACCTGCACCCACAAACCCAAGGTACACAATTGTCCAGCCAGGGCACAGTTCTGGAGGATGAGAAGGTGGAGGATGAGGAGGAGGCGATGGAGGAGGAGGAACCATGTTCACAGCAGGGTGGCACCCAGACCAGCTCATGGCCATCACTGATGCATGGATGGGGGGATACAGAGGACACAGACGATACACCTCCCACAGAGGACAGCTTTTAGTTGCCTCTGTGCAGCCTGGCACACAGGAGCGATTACATGCTGCAGTGTCTCTGCAACAACAGCCGAGTTGCCCAAATTCTAACTTGGGCTGATTAATGGGTGGCCACGCTGCTGGATCCCAGTTACAAGGACAACGTACCGTCCTTAATTCCATCACTGGAGCGTAATCGTCAGATGCGCGAGTACAAGCGCATGCTGGTAGACGCGCTGCTGGTGGCATTCCCACCTGACATCTGGGGCACAGTGGAAGCACAAGGCGAAGGTAGAGGACGAGGAAGAGGTTGCCAACACAGCTGGGGCACCGCTAGCACCTCAGAAGGCAGGGTTAGCATGGCCGAAATGTGGCAAAGCTTTGTCAGCACGCCACAACAACCAGCACCACCAGCTGATATGGAACGTCTTAGCCGGAGGCAGCATTTCACCAACATGGTGGAGCAGTATGTGTGCACATGCCTGCACGTATTTAATGACGGGTCTGCCCCCTTCAACTTCTGGGTGTCCAAATTGGGCACGTGGCCTGAGTTTGCTTTTACGCCTTGGAGGTGCTGGCCTGCCCTGCAGCCAGTGTATTATCTGAACGTGTGTTTAGCATGGCAGGGGGCATCATCATAGACAAGTGCAGCTGCCTATCCACAGGCAATATGGACAAGCTCACGTTCATTAAAATGAACCAGGCATGGATCCCTCAGGACTTGTCCGTACCTTGTGCAGAATAGACATGTATACCGTCACTAACCAGCCATTGTTATACTGCAGCACAATTGCTCATGTTTGTATTTTGGATATTTCACACTCTTCTGGAGTGTACATTAATTTAAAAAAATTAAATTAAAACCAAAAACCTGTGTTGGCTAGCTTTTCCTCCTCCACCACCGCTTTCACCTACTCCACTATGTCCATCGCCTCCTCAAACTCCTACTCCATATGGAACGCCACCTCATAAATCAATATTATTTTTTTTGTGCGTGTTTTATTTTAGATAATTTCACTACTTTGTCATTTAAATTTTCGTGTGAAATTCAACAATTTTTGGGTGTATAGTACCACTGCTATACCTAGTAGGCTGGTTAAAAAATAAATAAATTGTTATTAACATTTTTGGGTGAAATTCACCAATTTTTGGGTGTACAGTACCACTGCTATACCTAGTAGGCGGGTTAAAAAAATAAAATAAATTGTCATTAACATTTTCGGGTGAAATTCAGCAATTTTGGGGTGTATAGTACCACTGCTATACCTAGTAGGCCGGTTAACAAAAAAATTTTAATAAATTGTCAGTAACATTTTTTGGGTGAAATTCAGCAATTTTTTTGTTACCACTGCTAAACCTATTAGACCGGTAAGGCTAGTTTCACACTTGCGTTTGGGGTTCCGCTTGTGAGATCCGTTTGAAGGCTCTCACAAGCGGCCCCGAATGGGTCCGTACATCCCATATGCATTCTGAATGGATGCGGATCCATTCAGAATGCATCAGTTTGGCTCCATTCCGCCTCCATTCCGTTCAGGAGACGGACACCAAACGCAGCTTTCAGCGGAGCCAAAACAGATTTGTCCTGACTTACAATGCAAGTCCGACTGTGTATTCTAACACAGAGGCGTTCCCATAACTTCCCCCTGCTGCCTGGCACCACCCAATCTCTTACAGGGGGCTGTGATCCGCACACTTAACCCCTCAGATGCCGCACCTGAGGGGTTAATTGTGCAGATCTCAGCACCCTGATCGGGTGCTACCAGGCAGCAGGGGCCAGGACCCCTCCCTCCCCAATATTAAAAGCATTAGTGGTCAGTGCCCCCTGTAAGAGATCGGGTGGTGCCATGCAGCAGGGGGCAGTTATGTACACAGTTCTTAGTATATTCTAACTTGAAGCGTCCCCATCACCATGGGAACGCCTCTGTGTTAGAATATACTGTCGGATCTGAGTTTTCACAACCTTGAAACTCAGATCTTAAAAAGCTGTTATGCAGATGGATCCGTTCTGAACGGATACCATCGTTTGCATTATAGGTGCGGATCCGTCTGTGCAGATACCAGACGGATCCGCCCCGAACGCAAGTGTGAAAGTAGCCCAAAAAAAGATGAAAAAACATTTGTCAGTTACATTTTATGGTCAAATTCACCAATTTTTGTGTGTAATATACCCCTCCTCCTAGTTGACAGCTTAATAAATTTAAATAATTTTTATTTAACATTTTCAGGTGACAATAAACAATTGTTTTCTGTCATGGACCCCTGCTCTACCAAGTAGACAGGTTAATTAATTTCTGTAATTTTTATGTTACATTCTTGGGTTGACATTATACAATTTTAGACGTGAATAAACCCCTGCTCTGCATAGGTGACAGGGAATAAAATTTCTGTAATGTTTCTTTAATTGATGCCGCCACCTCCTTTGATTCAATGCTTAAACTTAAACAAATTGTACCAAATTTAAGCTTCAATACTTTGTCCCACATTTCCCCTTTACTCTTTAGGCCAACATTAGCGCCTCAATAGCTTTTCCCACAATTCCGCTTTACTCTTTTGGCCCACATTTGGGCTTCTGTAATTTGTCCCACATTTGCGCCTCAATAAATAACTTTTCCCACATTTCTTCTCAATCCCAATTTTTACAAATAAATGTATCTCCTTTAAATTTAGTCTCTTTTTCTCACGCTCCCTCTCCGGCCTGGAACCCTGATTCCTCGCCACCAGTAATCACCATGGTAGGTGCATAAAAGAACATCGAAAGTTGACAGAGCAGATATCAAATTGGATTGTGAACATCACAGGGACGTGCAGCATGGTGGGTGGGGCAGTAAGTTTGCACATGCCTACATGAACTAACTGACAGTGGTCAGCCCCTGCAACTTCTGGGTCTCCAAATTGTTCACATGGCCTGAGCTTGCCGTTTATGCCTTGGAAGTGCTGGCCTGCCCTGCAGCCGGTGTATTGTCTGAACGTGTGTTTAGCACGAATGGAGGGTTATATTTCCCAATGTTTTGGAGTGTACCCTAATTTAAAATTAAAATTAAAATTTAAACCAAAAAGCAGTGTAGGCTACCTCCTCCTCCTCCAACGCCACTTCCACCTACACTGCCACATCCACTGCCTCCTCAACCTCTTTCTCCATATGGACCTGGTCCTCCTAGATCAAGATTATAATTTTTACGTATTTTATGTTATTTTGTCATTTCCCTATCCATTTGTTTGAAGAGCACTTGCCATGCTCTTAACCACATTTTGACGACATTTGCAGCCCTCTAGCCATTTTCATGAAATTTTTACAGCCATTTTAGTGCTCAAAAGTTTGGGTCCTTATTGACTTCAACGGGGTTTGGGTTCGGGTCAAGTTCGGGGTCAAGTTCGGGTCCCGAACTCAAACTTTTTTCAGAAGTTCGGCCGAACCTGTCAAACCCGAACATCCAGGTGTCCGCTCAACTCTACTAATGAGCACCCCACAATGTTAGCACTCATTAGTAACAGGCTTTGTAGAAAAATACCAGCAAGCTGGTAGAAAAAAAATGACAGGGTCACTCAAGACCATTTAAAGTGACAGTGTGATATAAAAAAAATAAAATAAAATGAAGCAAAGAAGAATCCAGCACTTCTGGTGCTGGATTGATCTTTGTTTCATTTTACGTTTAGAGGTCTTACCTGTGGTTTCCATGCACCTGAGAGATTACAACAAGGAAAGCAATTCAAGGTGAGCTGGATATCTCTACTATAGACTGTTATAGATAAAGCTTCCGTGTCTCCCTTACTATCCACCCCATAGTTGCTCTGTCTGGCGACATTACAACTACAAACGTCTCCTTCTATTACGTTCCTCTCGATAATCCAATTCACTTGCTACACATGGCATTTGCATCATTGCCTGATCGCAAAACCAAGGCTGATGAGGTTTTCTCTGTATGTGATAAACAGTCTCAAGACGTTTTAATTTTTAGAAATAAGCAGGATTTTGAAAAATGTATATCTCAAGAAATCAGATTGTGGTGGGACCATACAACACTGACAAAATACCTTGAAAAATGTATGATCCCAAGAGGATTAGGGTCCATTCACACGTCCGCAATTTTAAGCAGCATCCGTTCCGCAAAATTGTGGAACGGATGTGGTATAGATGCGGACCCATTCATTTTAATTGGGCCACAAAAAATGCGAACAGCATTCAGTCTGCTGTCTGCATCCGCAATTCCGTTCCGTAATGCGGATCCAGTAAAAAAGTAGAACATGTCCTACTTTTGGCCGCAAGTTGCGGTCCGTGGCCCAATTGTATTCAATGGGTCAGCAAAAACGCAGATGACATGCGGAAAGGTACCAAATGTCATCCGCATGTCATCCGTAATAAAAAAAAAAAAGCCCCATGTGACCTCCAGCACCAGGGAGAGCTGAAGAGGAGAAGTGGTGTGAAGTCACAGATAGTGAAAGTAATAAAAAATGTATTATCTTGAGGTAGAAAAATTGATAACTGTCATACAGGAGAGGCCTGCCTTGTGGGACACAAGAGCAGAAGTCTACCATGACCGGATATAGAGGAAGGACCGAGCATGGGTAGGAATCGCCAAAGAGTTGCTAGCAACAGCATGGGACTCTGCATCTGTGTCCAAGAAAGAAAAAATATGTGTGTACATAATATTATTTAAAAATCAGTGTATTTTTAATGTGTTCATACACATATCCATGGAGCACGGTCTATGAAAACCTAGCCTGCCGTGCTCTGGAGTGCAGAAGTGCACAGCGTCATTGGTTGCAATGATGCCGTGCACTCCTGCACTCAGCAGCCTGGCAGGCTGGGTTTACATAGATTGTGACCATGACATGGTGCAGCAGGTGCCTAGGTGACATTTTACTGCATGGGCCAGCAGGAGCACACGGCGTCATTGGTTGCTATAACAAAATGCACTCCTGCACTCAGCAGCATGGCGGGCCTGATTTTAAATTTTTAATACTAATATATTAAAATATTTTTTATTTCAGTCCAGCAAATAAAAAAAAGGTGGAATACTTGCCGGGACCAATTCCGGAGGGAATTAAATACAAAAAGCTGTATACCCGGCACCTTCAATTTCTTGAACCAATAATGGATTTAAGAAGGTACCTTATTTTTATATATTTGTAGGACAGTGGAGTTTTCGCCAGTTTATAATTATAGGGGTTCTGGAGTTTGTTTTCTATCCTCAGGATAGATCATCAGCATCTGATCAGCTGTTTGAGAATGCAGCGGTGCTGGCAGAAGCGCCGCAGCCTTCTCGCTGTTTAGCGCCGGCCCAGTGACGTCACGACTAGTATCACTGGCCTGGGCGCAGCTAAGCTCCATTCAGGTGAACAGAGATTAGCCGCACCCAGGCCAATGATACTAGTTGTGACGTCATTGGGCCTGCGGTATACTACCAGCACCACTGCCTTCTCAAACAGCTGATCAGATGCTGATGATCTATCCTGAGGATAGAAAACAAACTGCAGAACCCCTTTAATAAAATCAGTGCCTCACACTGTAGCCCATGTCACGTAGATGTTATATTGCTTCTTTTTTTTATTTTTTTTTATCCTCTGTTGCGCCGCTATGCCCCTCGTTATGTTTATGCGCCCTGTATGTAATAATAGCGGAGCGCCTCAGACATTGAGAAAAACAGCTCACCTTCTACCTGTCTGTGACGCTCTCCACTGTGATTGGACAGCACCACAGCCAGATAGAAGAAACGGCCACGTAGAAAACCTGGTGTCTCCTCCCCGTTGTTCCCATGATATGAATTTGCATACAGGGCACATAAACAGAATGAGAGGCACAATAGCGCAACAGAGGAGCATTAATTCTAGCAATATGACATCTAGGTGACATGGACTATAGTGTTAGGTACGACATTATTGAGTACAAACTGGTGGAAGGTGCTCTTTTAATAATTGAAATAATTTAATTATTACATTTATTTTACAGAACTGTAGACAACCTATCGGACAATTCAAATTCACAGGCACCGTCCTGCGAAATGGATGACAGACAAGGAATGTCCACAGATACCCAAGCGGAAATTGAACAGCCTGAGGCCATGGGGGAACATTCAGTGTCTTCATTATCTCTCCTTCACCAGCCTCTGCTATTCCAGAACCAGTCCAGGCCAATCCTGAACCCAGCCAGCAACAAAGAGCAGCACCTTTTAGCATTTCTTCTGGCAGACAAGGCCAAAGGGTCATAACCAATTCCGGTTTAGATCTCTGTGGTCAGGTAGATATGATGGTTATGGAGTATCTAAACCTGAATCGGTCTGACGCCAAGGAAGAAGCAGCTATAAAAGGGCTCTCTCCTTCCTTGCACCGTGTGCCAGAAGAACAGCAAACATGGTGCCTTTCTGCGTTGGCCATGGTAATAGATGAATTTACGTGCCCTGCAGAGCCACATGAAGTGCTTCACTTGTTAGAAAAAAGAAGAGACCAAAGATTCAACTTAATAACTCCTCATTCCCATCCTAAGAGACCAGACATCCCAATTTTGCACACCCCATGCCCATATTCTAGGGAATTATTTGAATAAAAAAAAAAATATTGTTTAAATAAATCTTTGTTATATTGTTTCAATTGCGTATGTGTTTTTTCTCTTCAAAAATGTCATAATTTTGTATTTTAATATTAATAGAAGTTATCATGTAACCTCCCATTTTAGATTTTTGGTTCAGAGCTGAACCCGACAGTCCCCCCATTTTATCACACTGGCAGCTTGATTGCGCACATAAAGGGCAACACAATGCCGGGCAGATGCTTCTGGCAAGTAGTGTGTTTGGTGACGTCACCAGCAGTAATGCTAAAAAGGCTAGGGCAGTGCTGAAGCCAGCCCATCAGAGCCGCTGATGTCATCAAACACACTGCTTGCCAGAAGTACCTGCCCGGCATTGTGATTATAAAAAAAAAAAAAAATAGCCTTTTCAATGTGTGATCAAGCACATGTCAAAGGAGAGCATCAAGGGGCAATGATGGTCAGTTTGCAGTGTTCGCCAAGGAACACATGCAGGCTGCCATCTTGACTCACCGGTCCGGCTATGCACAGGTAAGCCCTTACCTGTGCCGGGAGCCGGTCTGAAATCAAATGCGGTCACCGGGAGCCTGCAGTTCCGAGAACACTGCGAAATGACCATCACTGTCAAGGGGGCCTGTCCTCCAAATGCACACGTCCATGTAACACGGACTGTGAGATACCAGCCTGGATTCCTGCTGAGTGAAGGAGCACACAGCCTCATTGGTTGCACTGATCTATACCATGTAGGCCTCATGCACAGGAATGTGTGCCCTCCTGCACTCAGCAGGAAGTCAGGCTGGTATCCCATAGTCCGTGTCTGACATGTGCATTTGGATTAAAATTGATGATCTGATATACTTACCTTTTCTGCATAGAAGTTTAATCTTTGTGGATTGCGGGCCTGATTATGTCTGGTGTAATCCTTGTTCAAAGCTGAAGGCAGACATATCCGATTTTTATTAATAAAAATTGGACATGTTCGTATTTAGCTGTGAGGACATACACAAATTTAAATAGTAAAAAATGTTAAATAAATTTTAATAGACGTAAGTCATAATGAGGTATTAGAAGGTATTTACACCCAATTTTTAAGGGTCCTCATTCTCTTGCGAGTCCCTAATCTCAAATAACAACTGTGGATCTAACTAAACTAACTAAAAGACATTCAAAATTTTATTAAAATTTAAACCAAATTCCAGCTGAAATCTGCGTCTTCCACGGATGGCATCCAACTGCCACAACAATGCCTCCTCAGGACTGCAGAAGTAGTCGGCATAGAGTTCCCGAACAGCTAGTCCAGCTGTCCAGGCCAGCTCAGATCTAAAATGACTGATGATGTCATATTTAGGCCCAAATCTGCATCTGTGGAGGCATCGTGGATCTTGGTGGAGTTGTGTAGCAGTACACAAACCTGTATCACCAGGGTAGCATTGTCCGGATTCATCTGTATGTATGACATGAATACTCTCCACTTAAGGGACAGTATTCCGAAAGCGCACTCCACATCCAGACGGGCGCGAGTCAATCGATAGTTGAAGATGCGCTTCCTGTCATCCAGATCGCATCTCGGGAAGGGCGGCATCATGTAGGGAGCCTGCGGACCTGCATATCTGGGAAGTCTACTGGGCTCTGGCAGGGCAAGCTGGTTTTCACGAAGCCGTTCACCCATTCTGGAAGCACTAAAGATGCGGCAGTCTGAAGTGCTCCCATAGGCCCCGATATCCACAATTACAAACCTGTAAAGTTGCAAGAAAAAGTATGTGAACCCTTTGGAATGATATGGATTTCTGCACAAATTGGTCATAAAATGTAATCTGATCTTCATCTAAGTCACAACAATAGACAATCACAGTCTGCCTAAACTAATAACACACAAATAATTAAATGATACCATGTTTTATTGAACACACCATGTAAACATTCACAGTGCAGGTGGAAAAAGTATGTGAACCCTTGGATTTAATAACTGGTTGAACCTCCTTTGGCAGCAATAACTTCAACCAAACGTTTCCTGTAGTTGCAGATCAGATGTGCACAACGGTCAGAAGTAATTCTTGACCATTCCGCTTTAGAGAACTGTTTCAGTTCAGCAATATTCTTGGGATGTCTGGTGTCAATCGCTTTCTTGAGGTCATACCACAGCATCTTAATCGGGTTGCGGTCAGGACTGGGCCACTCCAGAAGGCATATTTTCTTATGTTTAAGCCATTCTGTTGTTGATTTACGTCTATGCTTTGGGTCGTTGTCCTGTTGCAACACCCATCTTCTGTTGATCTTCAGCTGGTGGACAGATGGCCTTAAGTTCTCCTGCAAAATGTCTTGATAAACTTGGGAATTCATTTTTCCTTCGATGATAGCAATCCGTCCAGGCCCTGATGCAGCAAAGCAGCCCCAAACCATGATGCCCCCACAACCATACTTCACAGTTGGGATGAGGTTTTGATGCTGGTGTGCTGTGCCTCTTTTTCTCCACACAAAGTGTTGTGTGTTTCTTCCAAACAACTCAACTTTGGTTTCATCTGTCCACAGAATATTTTGCCAGTACTGCTGTGGAACATCCAGGTGCTCTTGTGCAAACTGTAAACGTGCAGCAATGTTTGTTTTTTTTGGACAGCAGTGGCTTCCTCTGTGGTATCCTCTCATGAAATCCATTCTTGTTTAGAGTTTTACGTATCGTAGATTCGCTAACAGAGATGTTAGCATATGCCAGAGGCTTTTGTAAGTCTTTAGCTGACACTGTAGGATTCTTCTTCACCTCCTTGAGCAGTCTGCGCTGTGCTCTTGCAGTCATCTTTACAGGACGGGCATTCCTAGGGAGAGTAGCAGCAGTGCTGAACTTTCTCCATTTATAGACAATTTGTTTTACCGTGGACTGATGAACAGCAAGGCTTTTGGAGATACTTTTATGACCCTTTCCAGCTTTATGCAAGTCAACTATTCTTAATCGTAGATCTTCTGAGAGCTCTTTTGTGCGAGGCATCATTCACATCAGGCAATGCTTCTGAACTGGTTGGGGGGGGGGGGGTGTTTTATAGGGCAGGGCAGATGTAACCAACACCTCCAATCTCATCTCATTGATTGGACTGGAGAGCCTCAGGTTGGCCATCCCTGGTCTAGGGGTTCACATACTTTTTCCACCTGCACTTTGAATGTTTACATGGTGTGTTCAATAAAAACATGGTAACATTTCATTATTTGTGTGTTATTAGTGTAAGCAGACTGTGATTGTCTATTGTTGTGACTTAGATGAAGATCAGATCACATTTTATGACCAATTTGTGCAGAAATCCATATCATTCCAAAGGGTTCACATACTTTTTCTTGCAACTGTAGTTACTGTCAGCCAAGGCCATCAGCACCACAGAAAAATACTGCTTGTAATTGAAGTATCGGGACACTGAGCGAGGCGGCTTCTTCACACGGATATGCTTACTGTCCAGTGCCCCAAAGCAGTTAGGAAACTGCGCAGATTGGTGAAATGCCTCGGCGATACGTAGCCAATCTTCCGCCTTGGGGGTGGGCATCACAGCTTCTCTGAGATGCTGCCATATAACTTTGCAATTGGTTCGAGAGTTTGAACAGCTACAACAGAAAATAACTACTTCTATTAAACAGTTGGAGGATGGGATCATAGAAAGCAAGCATAAATTTCAACGGGATCTATATGATTATTCAAACAACCAAATATAGTGTGGGGTAGACAAGAAAACCCTCAGCGCACCCCCAAGTCTATTCTCAAAAAATAAAAAAAAGACACTAAAATATGCTCAAAAACTCACTCAGTGAACTTCAATTCATCTGAATCAGACTTATCGGAGTATGCAATTGTCGGCCTCTTGCAGACAGCAAAGTATTCACACATACAGAGACAGGAGCCCATGGTGATCGGCCTCTCTCCTTCTCTCCCTGCCTTTCCATATGAGAGAGAGAACCGATCACCAGAGGATGCGCATGTCTCCAGTCTGCAGTCCGATCATGTGACCCTCCTGCAGTCACATGATGTATATGTGTTAAAGATACAGAAATGTCTTTACTTGAAATAAATGTTTATGATACTCGTTTTTTATTGAACTTACACAGAATTACATGGGATTACACCATAATAAGATTTGTATAAACGAAACAGAGATTTGATTAGATTGAGTTTACCTGATGTCTGAAGTGACACCTGCAGGTAGCTCCACCCCTAGGGGCGGGCCCCAGGTACCCGTTTTGGGCGTTTTTTTTTTTTTTTTGTTATTCTGCACCTATAAATATTTGTCTGTTTATTGTAATACTATGAAACCTGATGAAGGGGAAGTTTCACTCCCCGAAACGCGTTGTTTCCATTAAAGAAGACCTATCATACTTGTGAGACTGTTTCCATTTGTGGACTTGCGCCAAAACAGAATTTCTCTCTTATTGCCATCTACACAAATATAGTCAACATAATGCAGAGTTTATAGATTACGTGTTGGAAGCAACCCACTTCCTTTTAACGCATAATTATTTCTCTTTTGATAGTTATTATTATCTGCAGATACAAGGGATTTCTATGGGACATAATTTTCTCGGGCTCTTGCTAATCTTGCAATGTCTTATTGGGAAGAGTGGTATATATATATATATATATATATATATATATATATATATATATATATATATATATAGATATATATATATATATATATACTGCCTGTCCAAATAACAAATCGCCACCTGGATTTAACTAAGCAAATAGTTATGAGCCTCCTATTGGATAATTACTGCATGGGTGATTATCTTTCAGCTGGCAGCAAGTTATTTAACC
Source organism: Bufo gargarizans (assembly GCF_014858855.1). Classification (NCBI taxonomy): domain Eukaryota; kingdom Metazoa; phylum Chordata; class Amphibia; order Anura; family Bufonidae; genus Bufo; species Bufo gargarizans. Next base: position 304,201,804 of record NC_058084.1, read on the forward strand.
CCAACTAGTGCAATGAGTTGCTTCTCATTTATTAAACAACCATGTCAAAAGACACATCTCGTGGTCGTGGAAAAGATGTTAGTCTGTTTGAGAAGGGTCAAATCATTGACATGCATCAAGCAGAGAAAACATCTAAGGAGATTGCAGAAACTACTAAAAGAACTGTCCAACGCATTATTAAAAACTGGAAGGATAGTGGGGACCAATCGTATTCGAGGAAGAAATGTGGAGGGAAAAAATCCTGAATGATTGTGATCGGCGATCACTTAAACATTTGGTGAAATCAAATCGAAGAAAAACAACACTAGAACTCAGGGCTATGTTTAATAGTGAAAATAAGAGAATTTCCACATGCACAATGCAAAGGGAACTCAAGGGATTGGGAATGAACAGTTGTGTAGCCGTAAGAAAACCACTAATCAGTGAGCCAAACCAGAAAAAAAAGCTTCAATTTGCTAGGGAGCATAAAGATTGGACTCTGGAGCAATGGAAGAAGGTAATGTGGTCCGATGAGTCCAGATTTACCCTGTTCCAGAGTGATGGGCGCATCAGGGTAAGAAGAGAGGCAGTTGAAGTGATGCACCCATCATGCCTAGTGCCTACTGTACAAGCCTGTGGGGGCAGTGCTATGATCTGGGGTTGCTGCAGTTGGTCAGGTCTAGGTTCAGCAACAGTATGTGCTCCAAGAATGAGGTCAGCTTACTACCTGAACATACTGAATGACCAGGTTATTCTATCAATGGATATTTTCTTCCCTGATTGCATGGGAATATTCCAAGATGACAATGCCAGGATTCATTGGGCTCAAATTGTGAAATAGTGGTTCAGGTAAGACATAATTTTAACACATGGATTGGCCACCACAGAGTCCAGACCTTAACACCATTGAGAATGTTTGGGATGTGCTGGAGAAGGCTTTGCGCAGCAGTCAGACTACCATCATCAATGCAAGATCTTGGTGAAAAATTAATGCAACACTGGATGGAAATAAATCTTGTGACATTGCATTATTGAAACAATGCCACTGCGAATGCGTGCCGTAATCAAAGCTAAAGGCGGTCCAACTAAATATTATAATGTATGATCTTTTTTTTGGGTGGCAACTTTTTTTTGTGACAGGCAGTGTATAATGATGAAAAACAATTTTTGAAGCTATTTGAGTGGTATGGCAGATACATCGATGACCTGCTCCTAATTTGGAGCGATGATGTATCTGCCATACCCCCTTTTGTAAAATATCTGAATGATAATCCATACAATTTGTATTTTGTCCATTCTTATAATACAAAACACCAATTCAAAAGCGCACATATGATATTACACAAAAATATATTAGTAAAACAAATCATAAAACAAATCAAAAAATAAAATAAATAGCAGCAATACATGAAGGTACTATGACAGTATAAGTTTACCCTGGTCATTCAAGGCCGCATTGTCACATCTACATAGGCCATGCTGTGCCAGTAATTATTATAAACATATCACTTAAAATCTTTTAAAGTGCACCTATGTACCTATCTAGCTACAAAAAATTCTGCACAAGTCCCATAAGTAACCATACCAGTAGCTACTGTAACCTTACAAAGAAAAATCCCAACAGGAATTGACCTGAAAAGTTGGAATGCTATCCCGTATACCTTGGTATGGAAAAAACAAACATCAATGAATAATAAGTGCAAAAAGTAGCATCGGAGAACAATACAGACCAGAGGCCAGGAGTAAACACCAACCCCGACGTGCGTTTCACCTTGCTTCCTCTAGGAGGCGCTACTTTTTGCACTTATTCACTGATGCTTGTTTTATCCTTAACAAGGTATATGGGATAGTATTCCAACTTTTCAGGTTCATTTCTGTTGGGATTTTTACTTATACTGTCTTAGTACCTTTATGTATTGCTGCTTTTTATTTTAATTTGTGATATGTTGTTTGTTGTATGATTTGTTTTACTAATACATTTTTGTGTAATATCATATGTGCACTTTTGAATTGGTGTTTTGTTATACATTTCCGCACATTTTGCAGTCCCACTGGATTGCTATATTTCTTTCATTCTTATAATACAGCCACAATTAATTTTCTGGACCTGACCCTTACAGGTGTCAGGAACCAAAATATAATAACACAGACATATCGCAAATCTACTAAGCCAACAGCCACCATCCCTTGCACACTTTGAAGGCAATCCCTGTGGGTGAATTCATCCACGCCAGGCAAAATTGAAGCACTGATGATTCATTCCAAAGCAAGTGCCAGAATATTAACAGTCGCCTATTGGATAGAGGTTATCCTAACTGGATGATCTCAAGGGCTAAAGTCATAACCCAGAGAAAATCCAGGAAAGACCTGTTATTTAAAAATGCTAATTTCAAACAAAAAAGACATACTCAAACAGTACCTACACTGGTTCTCACATATAGCAAGCAGTTTTCACAAATACGACAGGTATTATCTAAATGTATCTCTATCCTGTATGAAGACGAAACACTGTATGAAATACTCAAAAATGGTAACAGAATAGTCTCTAGGCATCGCCCCATTCTGGCCACTACTCTTTCTCCTTCTTACTTCTCATCCACCTCCAGCAAGTATACAGGTTTTACCCGATGTGGTAGTCACCCTTGTAAAACATGCAGTATCGCAGTCCCTAAAAAAAACTCCCATGATTCGGGTGATACTACATATTTTACTATCAAATCATATATAAATTGCAACTCCACAGGGGTAATATATGTGATAGAATGCAAACAATGTGATTTATTATATGTGGGAAGTACATCTAGGAAATTCAAAATAAGAATCCTGGAGCATTTAAATTACATCACAAATCCATCTTACACTAATATCTCCAATGCGGCAAAACACTTTATTACCATACATAATCGTTCTCTGCAGCACTTATGTGCATATGCTATAGAACAAGTTTACACTCCATCTCGAGGATGGGATATTAAAAGGTTATTTGCACAAAGAGAAGCCTTTTGGATATTTAGATTGAAGACCAGATACCCAACTGGTTTGAATTTAAGAAAAGAACTGATGCACGTTTATTGAATATATTATAACTAACAGTTCAATTTTTCTTTATTTTTGTTCATTGTTTCTATATTTCCTGCATATACCTAAATCGCCATGTGTACCATTACTGCACTGCACAATGATTACCGAATCATTGCTGCTCTATATATTACAATTAATCATTCAGCACTGCTTTTCACATGCCTATTCAGACTGTGCAGTTTTTTTTTGTTTTCGTAAACTCATGCTTGCGGTTTGTGCAATAAGACTCTAGTTTGCAGTCTATAAACCGAAAGGAGGTACATGAACCAATTTTGTGATTTCTTTTTTATTGGTTACATGTTTTGTGCACCATGTATGTGTTTAGGATAGTCACAATAGTAATGCCCTAATTAATGAAGGTGGAGCTATGCACCTGTGTCTCCCTTTCTCCTCCCTACTTTTTGATTAAGGTGGAATCAGTAACAGTTCTCTATAAATTACAGGTATTTGGGCATTTCTGTAGTCATGAGTAAGAACTTTTTTGTTCGAAACACGTAGACTATTTCTGGAGTGAGAGTATTGATTCTGACGTTGTTACCATATATATTATACGCCTTAATAAAGAAACAAGCAACGTAAGAAACTTCCGGGGCTGGATTCATCTTTGTTTCATTTTACATTTGGAGGTCTTACCTGTGGTTTCCGTGCACCTGTGGGAATAGAACAAGGATAGCAATTTAAGGTGAGCTGGATATCTCTACTATGGACTGTTATTAAAAAAAAATATATATATATATGCATTATTTAAAAGGGAAAACATCACATGAAAGTGGAAGATCTCGGCTCCCCAACATATGCAGCAGCAATTAAAAAAATACAATCAGATTAGTGGTTCATGGGGAGTCTATATGTAGATATCCTCCGAGTATACTCTAAAAGAGAAAAAAAAAATGATATTGTGAATACATATAGTGACATACAATAGTATCAGTACATAAATAATTATTATACATCCTAGACCACACAGGAGGTTAGGTGGATTCCAGCCTATCAGAACATGGGACAAACCAACAAAACCTCAGTTCCCCACATCACACAAAGAAACCCCTCAAAGTTGTATATTCATCTGAAAAACCACATTCAGACCATTTTGTCTAATGATATTTCTGTAGCAACAGTATGCTATTCCCACTCCTCCTGGGCATTGGTACCATATATATATACAGTACAGACCAAACGTTTGGACACACCTTCTCATTCAAAGAGTTTTCTTTATTTTTATGACTATGAAAATTGTAGATTCACACTGAAGGCATCAAAACTATAAATTAACACATGTGGAATTATAAACATAACAAAAAGTGTAAAACAACTGAAAATATGTCATATTCTAGGTTCTTCAAAGTAGACACCTTTTGCTTTGATTACTGCTTTGCACACTCTTGGCATTCTCTTGATGAGCTTCAAGAGGTAGCCAACTGAAATGGTTTTCACTTCACAGGTGTGCCCTCTCAGGTTTAATAAGTGGGATTTTTTGCCTTATAAATGGGGTTGGGACCATCAGTTGCATTGTGGAGAAGTCAGGTGGATACACAGCTAAGTAAAGAAAAACGAGTGTCCATCATTACTTTAAGAAATGAAGGTCTGTCAGTCCGAAAAATTGGGAAAACTTTGAAAGTGTCCCCAAGTGCAGTAACAAAAACCATCAAGCGCTACAAAGAAACTGGCTCACATGCGGACTGCCCCAGGAAAGGAAGACCAAGAGTCACCTCTTCTGCGGAGGATAAGTTCATCCGAGTCACCAGCCTCAGAAATTGCAGGTTAACAGCAGCTCAGATTAGAGACCAGGTCAACGCCACACAGAGTTCTCGCAGCAGACACATCTCTAGAACAACTGTTAAGAGGAGACTGTGTGAATCAGGCTTTCATGGTAGAATATCTGCTAGGAAACCACTGCTAAGGACAGGCAACAAGCAGAAGAGACTTTTTTGGGCTAAAGAACACAAGGAATGGACATTAGACCAGTGGAAATCTGTGCTTTGGTCTGATGAGTCCAAATTTGAGATCTTTGGTTCCAACCACCGTGTCTTTGTGCGACACAGAAAAGGTGAACGGATGGACTCTACATGCCTGGTTCCCACCGTCAAGCATGGAGGAGGAGGTGTGATGGTGTAGGGGTGCTTAGCTGGTGACACTGTTGGGGATTTATTAAAAATTGAAGGCATACTGAACCAGCATGGCTACCACAGCATCTTGCAGCGGCATGCTATTCCATCTGGTTTGCGTTTAGTTGGACCATCATTTATTTTTCAACAGCACAATGACCCCAAACACACCTCCAGGCTGTGTAAGGGCAATTTGACCATGAAGGAGAGTGATGGGGTGCTGCGCCAGATGACCTGGCCTCCACAGTCACCGGACCTGAACCCAGGTGGTTTGGGGTGAGCTGGACCGCAAAGTGAAGGCAAAAGGGCCAACAAGTGCTAAGCATCTCTGGGAACTCCTTCAAGACTGTTGGAAGACCATTTCAGGTGACTACCTCTTGAAGCCCATCAAGAGAATGCCAAGAGTGTGCAAAGTAGTAATCAAAGCAAAAGGTGGCTACTTTGAAGAACCTAGAATATGACATATTTTCAGTTGTTTCACACTTTTTTGTTATGTATATAATTCTGCATGTGTTAATTCATAATTTTGATGCCTTCAGAGTGAATCTACAATTTCCATAGTCATGAAAATAAAGAAAACTGAATGAGAAGGCGTGTCCAAACTTTTGGTCTGTACTGTATATTGATTGATTGAGCATCAGTTTTACAATATAGAGATACAGGCTTGGGGGAGATGGTATAATATATAATACACAGACTGAGGAGGGAAATTATTTATATATATAAAATATTTAGATTATTGTATGCATCTATTCAAATGTTGTGGTTTACTGCCACAATAATCACAAAATTCCACTGTGCTTATTTATTTAATTCCTGTATTTTTTTTAATTTTTATTATTTATTACTTTATTATTTTTATTAATTGTTGCAGTAAGCTATGACGTGTGACTAAGCCCTCTGGTGGCATAGGGACATAATAGCTTGGTAAGAAAATTAAATTATTTAGTCAGCACGCCTCAAAAATTCTAAGACAATAGAGTATAAGTCTCAAAAAGTGTAAAAATAAATAAATACATAATTTTTTTTAAATATAAAAGAATAAAAAATAAAAAAAATCAAATCACCCCCCTTCCCCAAAATCAAAATAAACAATAATAAATAAACATCATGATCATTGCCATGTGTGAAAACGCCTGTACTATTAAAGGGAGTCTGTCAGCACATTTACCCCTTTTTAACAGTTCCCTTAGCACTGTAGCCGCAACAGAGATGATTAAAACGGTACCTTTATATGCTTTTTGGACTTGTAAAACTGTCAAAAACGAACTTTGATGCATATGTAAATTAGGGCTCGCAAGTGCCCAGGGCGGCGTCCACCGCGTTGGTGCCCAGGCAGCTCTGCCTCTTCGGTTCTTATCCCTGCTCAGCCTCTTCCTCTGTCCGCCCATCTGTTTTCTTTCCCTCTCAGCGAGATCCCGTGCCTACGCGATGACTTCCTTGGCCGGGGGGCATGCGCACTGCGATGCCCATTGCTGGCACGGCATCGCAGTAGCTTATGCGCATGCCCCGACCAAGGAAGTCAGCACATAGGCGCGGGATCTCGCTGAGGGGGAGAGAAAACAGATGGGCGGGCAGAGGAAGAGGCTTGATGGGGATAAGAGCCGAAGAGGCAGAGCTGCCTGGGCACCAACGCGGTGGACGCCACCCTGGGCACTTGCGAGCCCTCATTTACATATGCATCAAGTCCACAAAAGCATATAAAGGTACCGTTTTAATCATCTGTGTTGCGGCTACAGCGTTATGGGAACTGTTAAAAAGGGGTAAATGTGCTGACAGACTTTTTTAATGAAAAAAGAAAAAAGTCAAAAAGGTCGATGGCTGTTTTTTGGTCACTTCACCTACCACAGCAAATGGAATAAAAAGTGAACAAAAAGTCATACACACCTCAAAATAGTATCAGTTAAATGTACAGATCGCCTGACAAAAAATAAGCCTCAGACAGCTCCGTATACAAACAAAACAGTTATGTAGGGTGAGAATATGGCGCTAAAAAGAAAAAAATAAGTCAATGTTTTTATTTTTTTGTTCAGTAGTAAAATGCCATATTCATACTGACCCAGAGAATGAAAGTAACAGTTCAGTTTTATCACATAGCAAACACCATAAAAACAAAACCCATAAAACTGTGGTGGAATTGCATTTTTCTTTTCCAACTCCACTCCATTTGGTTTTTCTTTTCCAGCTCCCCATTGCATCGTATGAAATATTAAATGTAGCCAAAAGAAAGTACAACTTGTCTCACAAAAAATAAGCCCTCAAATGGCTATGTAAATGGAAAAATAAAAAAGTTATGGCCTCCGAAATGCAGGGAGTGAAAAATCAAAATGCAAAAACAAAAAACCCTCCAGGGGTAAATGGGTTAATAGATAAAAACTCACTGCCTTAAAGGTTTTCCAGTCCTTTTATATTGATGGCCTACCAGATGGCCTACTATCAGATTGGTGAGCGTCTGACATCCTGCACCCCCACCGACTGGGCTCCAGGGCTGGAACTACATAGCTCCATCCATTGTGTACTGTAGGTGACGTCCTGGTTACTGCAGCACTTCTCTCACTGAAACAAATGGCACTGCAGCTACTCCCTGCATCTGATGTTTATGGCCTATGCTGAGTGTTTTATGGGGTTGAGTGAGCGATGTTGGTCAAGACTGAGTCAAGAAAATTTTGCTGTAACACAAATTTGTGACAATATTTTTCCTCAATGCTCAATGGGGACTGGTGCAGTTTGTTTGCCAAGGCTGCTTTTTAGTCCCTGTGGACAGGTTAGGACCCCAAGAGTTGTCAGCCTTTAGGCCAAGCGCCCCTTTTAAGGATATAGCTTAAAACATCAAATGATAAGCTTAGCTTTTCTACATCTGTATGTCGTTTTTGATGAATGTGAACTGTAGATATAATCACTTAACATTCATATTAATATTTTATTTACAACACTTCTGCAGAGTATGATTACTGAAAGAAATGGTCCACAAAGCAAATAGGACAAAACACAATTTCCTATTCCATTTCAACTTTGAAATACAGTGCTTATTCCAAAGACTTGTTTCTGATAGATATTTAAATGAGTGCATTTGAAGATTATGATATCTACTGAACCTAAGGATAAAATGAGTACTGCAAAAAAAGCTATGATTTATTTCTGTTTATTCTAACAGTCAATCTAGTAATCCGCTCTGGGAATTATTATACAGACAAATTAAAACAACAGATGGACAAGCAGAAGCATGCTCAAGGACTCCTTTTCAGCTAGCCTCCTGACAATATCTGATATTCACTGGTGTTCCATTTACAGTACCTATTTAAAATGAAGAGTCTTTCTTTTTTCCTGCCTAGCTGTCAATCCTAAAAACCCAGAAGATAAGCATTTGAAAGTGTGATTGCAGCTTCCTTCCATATAATTTGAGTCTCAATAGCAATCAGCCAGTAAAGGAGCTTCCACATTTTCGCTAACAATGTAAAATAAAAAGGCAGAACCTTTTTCAATATTGAAGGTATTCTTAAAATATGTTATGTCATATTGAGCAATTTGCATTTAATTATTTTCTATTTATTTTTGCACAGAATTTGCCTTACATCTAATTTTCTTTTATACCTACCTTACAAAAAGCTAAGAAATAATGTTTTGAAAGCAGGAGACCATTTCCATGCTGAAATCTTCTTTATATATTGACCAGCTGTGACACATACTATATTGGATTAACTCTTAATCCTGCATAAGAAAGCATTGTGTTGCACAATGCACATTATAGTATGAGAAAAAAAAAAATATTATGACACATTTAAGTTCATAGGCTTATTTGTACAAACAAACATCTGCTCCAGAATAATTTTACGCCTATGATTATAGGCTGAAAAAATGTCACCACAATATGCTATGGATTTAACATTTACACTTTGAAACAGCATCAGACTTTCAATAAAACAATTTTATTCTTAATATTTTTCTTATTTCTGCACGACTTTATGCATTGTGGTGATATATAAAAGCGTTAGGTTACATTGATATTGCCCTGTAGCACTGTAGATCGCTGTAACCGCACTGTCATTAGACAGCTACGGTGACAATAAGTATGCCCCATACCAGCAGAAGCGGTCTCGATACGTGGAGCCTTGCTACAAAGGTCCATTTGTCACGATCCAGCGGTTGCAAACCCACTGTGCCACTTGTCCTACGTCCTCCAAGGGCGTTGTCTAAGTGAGTCCCTCGTTTTTCACAGTACCCCTGATGGTGGGGATAGACTTTCCCGAGAGGAACATCCGATTGCTACCTCTTGAAGAGGATTGGCACACGAGGCAGCAGGTCCAGGCGAACCAGGAGGTACCTGAGCAAGGTACCAGAGGTACAGAGGTAATCAGCAGGCCGAGTCATAACCAGGAGCAACAGTGCAGGACCGAAAGAGGAGGCAGAAGCACAGTCAAACAAACAATAGGTCAGGATAGGAGGCACAGGTACACGGCAGGTAATCCGGATCAGCTATAGGAGAGTTGAGGCAAGCAGGCAGGAATCAAACATGCAGAGGAGTCCAGAAACACAAGCTAGGGTCAGGTACACAAGAACACAAGTAGAGATAACAGCAACCTTTGCAGGACACAAGGACCTTGATGCTCAGAAACCTAGGAAGGGGTCTGAGATACTTATATATGTCTAGGAGGGCTCAGACTTTTTGTGTAGAAGGTCTTCCATTTGTAATGTTTAAGATAGGTAATCCACCAACTAATGTATGGGGCCTAATTATTATTTTCAGACATGCATTTAAAAGGTTTGTCTCATCCAAAAGAATTATGGATAGGTGATGTTGTTATTTAGGACTACCCCTTAATAGAGTGCATAGCTACTAAATCATTAGAAATCAGCAAAACATGCATAACCACTATAAAGAAGTTGATTAAAATGCCTATAGTGTTTTGTTTAAACTATTGAAGCAGGCAAATGTGGTCCATAGATAATGCAACCACATCTTTTTCACATGTCTGTCTTTGTGTGGATGCAGAATTGTTGGTTGATGATTTTATGGTTTCACTGATCTTATGACTTCACTCTATAATGACAATAATGACAATAATAGTGGTACATGCTACCCTATTTTCTGACAAAAACAATGGAACTGTTAATAGAGTAATATAAAGACAGCAGTTTTCCCATATCGCCATCAGAGCTTGAATGTCTTTGAATCCTTTGGAATTTTCTATATTTCTGCATAAATGTGACCTAAAACTAAATATAACAAAAAGTCCTAAAAGTAAGTAAAGATAACCAAATCAAACAAATACCGTATTTTTCGCCCTATAAGACGCACCGGCCCATAAGACGCACCTAGGTTTTTGAGGAGGAAAATAAGAAAAAAAATATTTTGAACCAAAAGGTGCGCTTTTAAACTAATTGTGGTCTGTGGGTGACGCACTGTTATGGAGGATCTGTGGATGACACACTGCTATGGGGGATCTGTTGTTATGGGGGATCTGTGGGTGACGCACTGTTATGGGGGATCTGTGGGTGACGCACTGTTATGGGGGATCTGTGAGTGACGCACTGTTATGGGGGATCTGTGGGTGACACTTATGGGGGATCCTCTCTGGATGGCACTGTTATGAGGATCTGTGTATGGCAGTTATGGGGGGGATCTGTGGATGACACATATATAGCATCTTATGCTATGTGTCATCCACAGATCCCCTCCATAAGTGTGGGGGTCGCATTTGCTTTTATAATGGGGGTGGGGGTCGCATCTGCATTTATAATGACAGCGGGGCCCGTGCAGTGACTGTATTCTACTACACGGGCCCCGCTTACTGTATAATCATATCCCTAATAGTTAATTGTTGTGTGCATGTAAAAGCATAATGAGCGATAATGAGCGCTGTGTACTTACAATTAGAAGCGCTCGCCGTTCGGAGCAGAGAGGAGGGAGGAGGCAGGAGGAGGCAGGCCGGGAGGACGGGCGCTGGCAGTGTGAGTCATACGTCATGCGCCCATGCCGCCTGCTTCATTCATAAAGTGGGCGGCGCAGGCGCGTGACGTATGACTCACACTGCCAGCGCCCGTCCTCCCGGCCTGCCTCCTCCCTCCTCTCTGCTCCGAACGGCGAGCGCTTCTAATTGTAAGTAATAGACAGCGCTCATCATTATCGCTCATTATGCTTTTACATGCACACAACAATTAACTATTAGGGATATGATTATACAGTAAGCGGGGCCCGTGTAGTAGAATACAGTCACTGCACGGGCCCCGCTGTCATTATAAATGCAGATGCCGCCCCCAGCCCCTCCTCCCTCACAGCTGATACACCCGCCGCACGGCATCGCGGCGGGTGTATCATTGAAAACTAGGCAAAATCGGCTACATTCGCTGTATAAGACGCACTGCTATTTTCCCCCCACTTTTGGGGGGAAAAAAGTGCGTCTTATACGGCTAAAAATACGGTAAGTAAAAAATATTATACTTGATTTATTTATTGAGGGAAAGGATCCAACATCACATGACAGTGAGTAGAAAAAGTGTGTGACTTGTGTACCTTTGCCTTCAGTAACTGATGTAACCTCCTTGTGCGGCAATAATTGCAACTAAACTTTTTCAGTAATTGTTGATCTTGGAGGAATTTTAGCCTTTTCCTTCATACAAAACAACTTAGACTCTTACATTGATGGATTTCCTTATATGAACTGCTCGCTTCAGATTCTTCCACAACATTTCTATTGGATTAAGATCAAGACTTTGACTTGGCCATGCCAAAACTTTTACTTTATTCTTCAATAATCATTGTTCCATCAATGCTAACAAGTCATCCTGGCCCAGATGCAGCCAAACAGACCCAAACCATGATGTTATCACCACAGTGTTTCACAGATAGTGTGAGTTTTTTATGCTGGAATTCAGTGTTTTTCTTTTTTCAAATATAATGCCTCTCATTTAAAAGTTTCAGGCAGGTGCGGACTGGCCATAGACCCTATATGGAAATTTAATGGTGGGCTGATGTCCATGGGAGCATCAGGCACTTATGCACCTGTAGAGTGGGAGGAGGTGTTGTCCTGAATTCAACTGTGTTCCATCATCAGGACGATGCTACCGTTTCATACTGTGACGCGGGTGGCAGCATTTTGTGCTGAACTGTGGTATTTGGTCCTGCTGAAGTGGTATTTTGTGCTGCACTGTGCTATTTGGTTCTATTGAGGGCAGTATTTTGTTCTGCATTACAGTATTGATGGCCCTGTTTTCTTCTGTTGTCCCTGCCCCCTGCCTACTTATATTTCCCCACCTTCTGTCAGTTTGAATCCACCTACATTATGGGGCCACTTTTAGTTTTTTTTTCTAGGGCCATGTTAAGTTCCCAATCTGTCCCCAGCCTATTTTAATTTGTTTTAATCTTTGTTTCTCCTTCCCTTCTGTTCACATAGCCATATAAGAGCTTGCTGATATGACAACCTTATTCTTTGGATCTACATATTCTGACAGCCATCAAGAAGGGCGGGGTCAAGCTGACCCAAAAAAAAATGGAGAATCATGTTTTTTTTCCTGTTACGATGTACACTGCATAGGAAAATATTTTTACATTTTAATAGTTCTGACATTTTCAAATGTTATTTTTTTACTGTTTATTTTTATCTGTAAGATTGGGAAAGGAGGGATTTACATTTGTATTATTTTTATGGTTTTTTTTTTTTTTACTATAATTATTAGTCCTATTAGGGAATGTGAATATGCAATTTTCTGTTTGCTTGTAACATATACTGCAATAAAATATTATTGTAGTCTATGGGATTCTGACACTCTGCATGAAAAGCTGTGCCTTGTGCAGGACCTTTCAGGCAGTTAGTCATGACAACCCTCAGAACTTTCAAAAGGCCTCAATCAGAGCACCACAATTTATTTGCGGGGGTTCTAATTGGAGGCATAGAATGCCCCCTCCCTCTTGTATAACCGCTCAGATGCTAGTGTCGCTATTGACTGCAGTATCTGTTAAATAACAAGGATCAGCAGAAATGGAGAGGGTTCAGCATGTGAGAAAGCTCCATACACTTTACACTGCACCACAACCTAACTGTACTTTATGGTGGATGTAAGGATAAAACTAAAAAGTTCTATTTTAGTTTCTTCCATCTACAAAATATTGTTCCAATAGCCTTCTGGCTTGTCCAGGTGATGTTTACCAAACCGCAGAGAGATCGCAATAACACCTGTACAAGTGTAATAGACACCTGTTCTGGCCATTTTACTCCCTAAAACAAGTGTGACACGTATCAATATGTGTTAGACTTTTCTGTGAACGGCACAGGCAATGCAGTGATGATACTGGTGCCGGAAATAACCAATAACAAAGCTCTGCGCATCAAGGAGCTTTGTTATTGGTCAGTTTGGGCAGGCTTCCAGATAGAAAGCGATATCGTGCAGCAGGAGGCGGCTGGCGGAAATAATAGCTGTACGTGAAAGAAAGAGGAGCTATCTTCCAGGGCATTGCTTTAACAGGAGAGAAGGGGGAGGGGGAGCTCTGCCAAGGAAAATGGTGAACAAGGTGGCAATGGAGTTGAAGTGGATTCCGGAGTGGTGGATAACTACAGGCCAGCACGGACATCCAGTTTGATGTGCAGTACAAAGTGACAGTGCAGCGTGTAATATATATAGTGCAATGTGTGATATATGTATGTGTGTAATGTATGTAGCGCAGTGTGCAGTGAATGCACAGCAGGATATTATAGCCAAGTAATAAAGTACAGGGAAGATACACCATATTGGAATGTTATTTAACACTTAGTTATAATTGCCTGACGTGCATTCACTCCAGACCCCTCCCAGGGGTTTATTAACCCTATGCTGGAGGGAGGGGAGAGATTTTATTTACATGGGACTGTATGTTGGAGAAGCTGATGGAAGGGAACAGATGTTACTTACATGGAACCGTGTGTTGGAGAAGCGGACAGGAGGAGACAGGTTATAACATGTGACAGTATGTTGGAGGGGGCTATAAAGAAGGGAGAGATCTTATTTAGAGTAGTAATAGTTCCCCTGCATAAATACCCACCTCTTGGGGCACCTTCGCATCACTGATATTTATTTCTGTTCTTCTGCTCTGTTAGAGAAGCAGAACAATGAAAATATCGGAAGAGGCAGATCTGGCACATAACTGGCCCAAACGGAGCACAACAAACTCCATTGACTATGATGGAGTCTGTTCAGTTTCTTTTTGGGATCTTGACTTTTTATCAGACAAAAAAAATCCTTAATGCAAGGATGGTAAAAAAATGGTAAGACAAGCATTTTAGTCTTCCGGAAAAAATTTAATGCTACCTCTGCTGCAGACAGACAGCAATGTTCTTTGTGAAAAGAAATGGCTTTCTTCTAGCAGCTTTAGTCTGGCCAATTCTCTGCATATTTGCCGGGTTGCAGCCATATCTCCGTTGGTCCCCATTATAGTTAATGGGACAGAACGACATTCATTCAATGCCGGATAAAGAGAGACCTGGCAGGCTTTTCCTTGCAGGAGCAGCTGCTGGATCTCACGAACACAAGTGTGAAAATAACCTGGGTTTCTGTGAGACATTGTGGACTATTATACACCTTGCTCTTGGCATGATCTTTTTTGGTCATCTACTCCTGGGGACAGTAATAATCAGGGTTGAGCGAATCAAAATAGAACTTCTATCCAAATTTCTGGGAAATTTGCCCTAAAGCCGAATTTCCTGGTGCTTTATGGTAACAAATCAATTCTCCCTCAAAAGGCATAAAAAAATACATACCTCCGCGGCCATCTTGATTGAAGATCCCGTTCAAAATCTCATGCACGGTGACGTATGGCGTCACCACGCCAGCCAGCGTGATGACTTCATCAAGCACCGCAAAAGATTTCACGCACGATCTTCAATCAAGATGGCCGCAGTGGCCTCTTCGCACTCAAATGGATAAGGTGAGCATTGTTTTTTTAATTTTTTAACTGTTTAAACCCTGAAAGCCCTCAGCGATGATCGTGACATCTGAGGGTTTCAATCGCCTTTCCCCGTCATTGCACCCTCTACTTGAAAAGAAATTAACTTATTAAACCCTTAAAGCCCTCATTTTTTATCTTAGATTCTGAGATCAGTGATGAATGTGACATCTGACGGTTTCAATTGCCTTTCCCTGTCATTGCGTCCTTTACTTAAAAAGAAAACAGCTTTGTGATGAGGTAATTCATCACAAAACTAATTTCTTTGTGAAATTTAGAGAAGCAGCCAAAACTAATTTGAGTAAACTTCATTAACACTAGTAATAATCTAGAACTTTCTCCATTTTTAAACAGTCTGACTGTGGATTGGTGGAGTCCAAACTTCAATAAACATGTGTTGGGAAAATCGGACTTTGATAAATTCTTAAATAAAACAGGCCACACTTGTCATGTCATAGATTGAAAACACCTGACTCTAATCCTAAAAGTTCACCTACTTTTTCCACTCACACACATGTGATATTGGATCATTTTCCTCAGTAAATAAATTACCAATTCTAACTTTTTTCTGACTGATTTGGTTGATTTGGTTAGATCTATCATATTTTACGACTTGTGTAAAAAACAAATGTAAATTTAAAGGGGTTTTCAAGGCTTTTAATATTGATGACCTATCCTCAGGATAGATCATCAATATCAGATCGTCAGGGGTTCGACACCTGGCACCTCTGCCGATCAGGTGTTGGGGTGCTGGATGTTGGACCCCTGCCAGTCTGATATTGATGACCTAGCCTGGAAAACCCCATTAATTCAAAATAAATTTCTATTAGAAATAATAAAAGAATGGCATAACACACAGCTAGTAGAGCATATGCTGTGTCAACAGAAATCTGAATTGATAGAGCACATGTTAAAGTAGTGCCAGCATATATTTTGCATTGCATTTGTGGGTGTTACATAAACTTCATGAACAAAAGTCATACCTACTCAGATGGTACTCACTAAAATAGCCTTTGTTGAAATTCTGGGCCATTTTCTATATAGCATAAAGTAAACCCCCTTGTTTACAAAATCTTTTGTACTTTGTACACGGAGGTCATGTCTAGGGTTGAGCGAACCCAAACTGTAAGGTTCGGGTTTGTACCGAACTTTAGGGTTTTTTGTACCCGGACATTTTTGTAAAAGTTTGGGTTTGAGTTCGGTGTTCAGTGATTTAATGGCGCTTTTTGAAAGGCTGCAGGGCAGCCAATCAACAAGCGTTTAACTAGAGTACCCTTAGTACCCATCACAGCCATGCCTACTAATGGCATGGCTGTGATTGGCCAGTGCAGCATGTGACCCAGCCTCTCTATAAGCTGGAGTCACATAGCGCCACATGTCACATCAGCTCCTACTAGTGTAGGGAGAGGATACTGCGGCTGTGAGGGAGAGATTAGGGAACAATTATGGTGTTCGTGGTTTTAAATCTGAAAATTACAGTGATTATTTTAGTGGGTGCTATGCCACAATTTTGTACCCCTGAGCCCAGTGCCACAGAAAAATAAGCTTTAATCAGTCTGTTTGTTAGGTGGGTGTCGGCGACCGCAACTGCATGTGTGCCAGGTACATTACATTAATCCTGTTCTGGTAGCTCAGTGGGCGACATCTAGGCATTTTTTAAGGACAACTGAACTGCATATGTGCAAATAATAAAGGTAATCTGTCTGTGACTTCAGGGCCCCTGGGTTAGGACATATATATATATTTTTTTTTTCTGTGAAGTACCCCTGTGCTGAATAACATGGAAAATCTATTCATTAAATCCATCTGTTAGATTCCAGGGGGACAAATTCCCTATTTTTGGCGGTCAAGTACCCCTGCGGCATGCAGTGCATACCTGGCCGTGAAAATAATTCAGTTGCATTAGTCTGTCACATATTTGTGTGACGTAAAGTGATTTTTTTTCTCTTTCTGACACCGGCACTGCATATCTGACAGTCAAATAAAACCGTTAAATACTGCTGTTACATTGTCGGTTGAAAAAAAGCACACTTTTTGTGCTAGATAGTATATTTGCAGTCTGTACTGCATTTCTGACAGTCCAATAAAACCGTTAAATACTGCTGTTATATTGTTGTTTTAAAAAAAACACACCCTTTTTGTGCTAGATAGTACATTTGCGGCCTGCTCTGCATTTCTGACAGTCCACTAAAACCGTTAAATATTGCTGTTACATTGTTGGTTGAAAAAAGCACACTTTTTGTGCTAGATAGTACATTTGCAGCCTGCGCTGCATTTCTGACAGTCCAATAAAACCATTAAATATTGCTGTTACATTGTTGGTTGAAAAAAGCACACTTTTTGTGTTAGATAGTACATTTGTCGCCTGCGCTGAATTTCTTACAGTCCAATAAAACCGTTAAATACTGCTGTTACATTGTCGTTTGAAAAAAAACTTACTTTTTGTGCTAGACAGCACATTTGCGGCCTGCGCTGCATTTCTGACAGTCCAATAAAACCGTTAAATACTGCTGTTACATTTTAGTTTGAAAAAAACTCACTTTGTGTTCTAGATAGTACATTTGCGGCCTTCGCTGCATTTCTGACAGTCATATAAAACCATTAAATACTGCTGTTATATTGTTGCTTGAAAAAAACACCCTTTTTCTGCTAGATAGTACATTTGCGGGCTGCGCTGCATTTCTGACAGTCCACTAAAACCATTAAATACTGCTGTTACATTGTTGGTTGACAAATTCACATTTTTTTGTGACCATGAAGTAATTGTATTAACCACCTCCCGTCTGCCCATTGACTATAAAAGTCCGGGAGGTGGATCTCTATTTCTGATGCAGTCTGAGCGGATCCGCTCCATTCAGACTGCATCAGGGCTGGACGGAGGCGTTCGGGTCCGCTCGTGAGCTCCTTCAAACGGAGCTCACGAACGGACCTATGAACGCTAGTGTGAAAGTAGCCTTACTATGTCAGCTCCAGTTACAGGAGAAATCAACAGTGAAAAGAAAAAAAAAAAGTGAAGTTAAATGTCCGCCAGAGGTCTTGTATGACCTTATGGGGGACGCAAAGTTTTTACATGTAAAAATAAATAAATCCCCAAGTAAGGAATAAAAAAAAAAAAATTAAAAATAGAAAACATAAAATAGACATATTTGGTCTGTCTCTATAAATATATCACACAATCGACCCAGTCCAATAAACACCATAAAAAAAATAAAAAATAACTGTCAAAAAAAGCAATTTTTGTCACCTTACATCACAAAAAGTGAAACACCAAGTGATCAAAAAGGCGTATGTCCCACAAAATGGTACCAATAAAACCGTAACCTCATCCTGCAAAAAATGAGCCCCTACATAAGAAAATCTCTCAAAAAAAAAAAACTATAGAGCATGGAGACACTAAAACATCATTTTTGGGGTTTCAAAAATGCTATTATTGTGTTAAATGAAATAAATAAATAAAAGTATACATATTAGGTATTGCCGCATCAGTGCCCAGTCACCTCTACTTTTCCAGACGAGCAATCCCTTCCCTGCACAACCAAGTGGGGGACAAAATCAAGTGTGCACAGCGCTACCCCATCTGTGGCATGGTCCACCTAACTACGGATACGTTGACCAGTAAGCACGGTCAGGGACGTTATATCTCCCTAATAGCACACTGGGCAAATGCAGTTGCGGCTGGGCCTGAGGCGAAAAGCTGTTTGGCGAATGTCCTTCTACCACTGTGGATTGCAGGGCTTTTCTCTTTGCCTTTTGTTGCTTCCTCCTCCTACTCCTCTTCCTCATCCTCTACGGAATCCTCATCCGGTCAGCGTAACACATTCACCACCAACTTCAGCACAGCAAGGGGGAAACGACAGCAGGCAGTTTTGAATCTTATCTGTTTGGGGGACAAACCCCTCACCGCGCAGGAGCCGTGGAAGGACATGGAACAACAAACGGATGAGTGGTTGGTGCCAGTGAGCGTCAAGCCTGGCCTAGTGGTGTGCGATAATGGGAGAAATCTCGTAGCAGCTCTGGGCTTAGCCAGTTTGATGCACATCCCTTGCCTGGTGCATGTGCTGAATTTTATTTAATAACTTGTCTCACATTTACACCCAAACAGATTTCAGCCATTGACCTCCCTTGGATGTGGTATCCCTTTCTCAAGCTCCCTCTCCAGCATGGAACCCTGATTCCCCATGGTAGGCGCATAAAAGAACATTGAAAGCTGATAGGGAAGATATCCAATTGGATCGTGGACATCACGGGGACGTGCAATCAGGCAGAAGTTATCTACAGTTAACAAAGCGGCAGCATTGCCTCTCCTGTAGAACGTTTCCTCATCCAAAATACCGCAGTGATATTCCCTGTAATTTGGTATTACTCATTCCAATAACAGGGCATCTTAAGAGTCCTGTATTGTTATTTATCGTCACTATCTCCCCGAGTCGGGAGTGGGTAATTGCCGCGTGCCCCCTCCTTTCCTCCAATTCTTCTGCTTTAATAACTTGTCCCACATTTCCACCTGATCAGATTTCAGCCTTTGACCTCCCTTGGATGTGGTATCCCTTTCTCAGGCTCCCTCTCCGGCATGGAAACCTGATTCCCCGTTACCCGTGATCACCATGGTAGGCGCATAAAAGAACATCGAAAGTTGATAGGGAAGATATCCAATTGGATCGTGGACATCATGGGGGGAAGGCGGAATGGGAGGCAGAATGTTATGTCTGGTCACATAACTATCCATTGGCAGCCATTTGCTGGACATGACATCTGTGTGGACAGCCCAAAAGACTTGACAAACAGGGGCAGGGCCGGCGCCACCACCCAGCAAACCTGGGCAAGTGCCGGGGCCCCCTGCTCACTCCTGCAGCTGTGTCCTGCCTGTTTTGAATTCTAGGGCAGCTTACCCCAGCAATGCAGACAATTTTCGCCATGTGCACTGCTGGGGTAAGCGGCCCCAGAACTCAGAACAGGATAGATGGAGTTTCGGTAGATGATCGATCCTATGCTAGAATGTAGTTGTTAGAAGGAGGTCTGTGACATCACTGGTCACATGCTCCTTTATGGTCACATGACAAACCCTAACGGCAGCAGCAGCTTGTTGAAGGAGGAGGGGCTGTATGTGCCTGCAAGATGCAGAGTGAGGTAGGATGTGCTGCTGGAGTACATAAAACTTTGTGAGGAGCAGCATATGGAGCTCATATATGAGTGGGCAGGTGGAGCACTCAGGGGCAGTGGGGTGGCAAGTTGAGTGGAATCTGGTGCAATTAAGAGTGTTTATCATACAAATCCGGGTGTATTCTGAAGGCCATGATGTGTGTGTCTGTCAGTCCCTGGGTGTGTGTGTGTCAGTCTGTCTGTCCCTGTGTGTGTGTGTGTGTGTCTGTCCCTGTGTGTGTGTGTGTGTGTGTCTGTCCCTGTGTGTGTGCCCCTTTCTGTGTCTATGGCCTCATGCACACCGGCCTTGTGCATCATGGATGCAGACCCATTCACTTGAATGGGTCTGCAATCGCTCAATGGGAAGCGAGTGCTTCCGTGGTGTTTCTGTCCATGCCTCCGCACCGCAAAAAAATAGAACATGTTCTATTTTTTGTGCGGTGTGGATGGATCATGGACCCATTCAGGTTGAATGGGTCTCAATCTGTCCCGGCCGCCGCATGGACGTTGCCAGTGCATTGGGGACCACAAACTGTGGTCCCCAATGCATGGAACGGACGCATAACGGCAGTGTGCATGAGGCCTGAGGCATTGCTTAGACTCCATCCCACAGTCTAGCCAGTGCCTAATGGGTTACGGTTTAGACCACATTCTGGTACATGTTGATAATTCCCTTTTAAACCCCAGTCCATATCCCCTC
Source organism: Bufo gargarizans (assembly GCF_014858855.1). Taxonomy (NCBI): domain Eukaryota; kingdom Metazoa; phylum Chordata; class Amphibia; order Anura; family Bufonidae; genus Bufo; species Bufo gargarizans. Next base: position 304,222,721 of record NC_058084.1, read on the forward strand.
AGTACTGGGAATCAGTGGGAGTCCTATTATAAGGTAATAAAAGGTTGGAGCATAACTAAAGGTGGAATTCCCTTTTAATGCCCCCTTAAGGTGGCCACATATTAGATAGAAGTTGGTTGATGATCACACAGGTGTCTGTCCCCGTGTGTATGTGTCTGTCCCTGTGTGTGTGTGTCTGTCCCTGTGTGTGAGTGTGTCTGTCCCTGTGTGTGTGTGTCTGTCCCCGTGTGTGTGTCTGCCCCGTGTGTGTGTCTAGCCCCGTGTGTGTGTGTCTATCCCTGTGTGTGTGTGTGTGTCTGTCCCTGTGTGTGTGTCTGTCCCTGTGTGTGTGTGTCTGTCCCTGTGTGTGTCTGTCCCTGTGTGTGTGTGTCTGTCCCTGTGTGTGTCTGTCCCTGTGTGTGTGTGTGTTTGTCCATGTGTGTCTGTCCCTGTGTGTGTGTCTGTCCCTGTGTGTGTATGTGTCTGTCCCTGTGTGTGTATGTGTCTGTCCCTGTGTGTGTGTGTCTGTCCCTGTGTGTGTCTGTCCCTGTGTGTGTCTGTCCCTGTGTGTGTGTGTGTGTCTGTCCCTGTGTGTGTGTGTGTGTGTGTCTGTCCCTGTGTGTGTGTGTCTGTCCCTGTGTGTGTCTGTCCCTGTGTCTGTCCCCGTGTGTGTGTCACCATCACCATGCCCACAGTGTTTCCTTTGTCTTGACACAGCTGCATCAGGACATTCTGTGCGAGGCAAAATGAAGATGGAAGAGGAGGCAGCACTGCCAGCATGGAGTCTGTGGTAGAGGCACAGGGAGGCACACTAAGGACGCAGGTAACACTACTACATGATCTACACCAGTGTTATCTGTGGTTTACATAGGACTACAGGTAACACTATTACATTATCAGCACTAGTGTTATCTGTGGTTTTACATAGGCCTGCAGGTAACACTACTACATTTACTGTACTCAGATAGCCACGACTGTGTTATCTATGCTGTTACATAGGACTGCAGGTGATATCTACTGTATTATCTGTACTCAGAGAGTTATCACTGTGTAAGGGGGCCCACATGATCCTGGAGTCAGGCCTGAACAGGGGGTATGCCTTATGAAATATAAAAAATGACACAAACTGTCAACAAAGGTTATATTATTAAAAGCCATATAGCCATCTTATAAGCTCATTGAATAACAGTAGCCAGAAAATTGCCAAACTCTTTAAGTTGTAATCTGAAACTTTTTGTAAAAATTTGACAAGAAATGTCAATGTTTTTAGTTAGCCTCATTATTTTGTAGAACATCCATTGAAAAAGAAAACTCTTATTAGATAGTCTGTTTACTGTCAAAACGTCATTTGCTATAACTAATGAATAAGTATAAGTCAAACTAACACTGGACCTTTATGCTTTCTGTCTTTGATTAATTACTTACCCTTTTACAGCTATTTAGCCTGAAACTGTTAAAAGCTACTAAAACTGCAAACTAACATAACATAATTGTGTGTTTCATTTCCTATATCGTTATTATTGTGGATATTTGATAACTGGAAGTTACTATTCTCATTGTCAGCACTAATTATACACATTGGGGAAGATTTACCAATATTAATAGTAGTAGTCTAACTTTATAACACCTGTTACTTGATTTGCAGTTGTCACCTATTGGTTACTTTGTCACAGACTTTTGTACCAGAGCAAAAATGCTACATCCTAGACTACCCTTTTTTCACTGTGAAGTCACACCCCTTTACCCACAAATCCAAACTCTTTAGGTTGACAAGGTACAAAGGATTATACTTTCAGGCTTGCTTGATTTATAAATATGTCTTAAAATTTTAGCTCAACTTTTGCTAGAATTCCGACATAGCCAAAATGGCAAATGTGAGCTGTTGCCAAGCCATTGAGTATGCAGAAACATTCCTGATGTAATAAGCAGTGGGGGTGGAGCTACTGTTTCAACTAACAGGTTTGAATTGGACTATTCCTAAGGACCCATTCCCATGACCATATTTTTGGTCTGCATCAGATCCTCATTTTTTGCGAACCCTATGCAGACACATTCATTTCAATGGGTTCACAAAAAATGTGGATGTGCTGTCCAAATCCATATGTCCGTTCCATAGCCCCCAAATAAGATAGAACATGTCCTATTCTTTTATGTTTTGCGGAAAAGGATAGTAATTTTTACCATGGATCTGCAACAAAAAAAAAATGGTTACAACATGGACGTAGTTTATGGGGATCGCAAAATACATGCAGTCGTGTGAATGCACCCTAAGGGTGTTATCCTGGAGGTCCCCTGGTTTTCACCCAGTATCCCCAATACAGTGATCTTGTCTTTGCTGCAGAGGAGCCACCAGGCCTACACCTCTTGCAATAGTCTCAACTTAGACATGCCTGCATCTGCTTGACTGTGGAAGTCTATTTCATGAACCTCTTCATGCTACTGTAACTTCCATTGTTAACTTTTAAATTTCAGACAATTCCACTTCACGATAATATCACTTACAGACCAGGGCAGATCTAGCACATTACAAATTTCGCAAACTGATTTGTGGCAGACTTTTTTCATTATACTAATCAATGATACAAGTACTAATGTCTGCTTATGGATATTACATGGCTGTGTGCTTTATTTTATACAACAGTTTGCAATTTTTTTGGCTAAAAAAGAACTCAAAAATTAGGAAGGAATTTTGGCCATATAGTGTGATATTGTTGTTACAATTGTTATGGCTCCACAGGCTTTATTTACCTAATTGTAGATGCTGTTTAACTATGATTAAGTTCAAGGGGAGCTGTTCTTTGTAAAAAAAAAAAAAAACTAGGCAGCAAAACAAGCACTAATAATCCCAGATTTCCAGCTCTGTACCATATTCTCATTTACCCCAATAACCACCAAAAGAAAAAACGATATTGCAGTCAGAGCAGACATGTTAATGACTTTCTATTCTCAATTATATTCCATCCTCTAAGTCTGCATTGTAACTTAAGACTTTTAATGGAAATAGGAGCATGATAAAACCTTTTGACTCACACAGCTCAAATTAGGTCTCAAAAATTGGATGGTGAATGAAACTAGACCATGGTTATAATAGCAGTTAATTTATATGCACTTTTACTCTAATGACTGAGTGCATTCACACTTTTATTCATGTGGATTTATCAGGGTTTGGCTGTCATATAGCTAATTAAGCTTATAGAACTAATGTACCAACCTATTCAGGAGTTTCTCTTTGAGATTTATAGCTGTCAGCATAAAACAAATTTGATGTTCTTTTTCTAGTGGCCAAAGGACTTGAGTGTCATTGTATATGTTAAATTTGTTGGACTTCCTTTAAAAGTATGTTGCTTAAAGTTATAATTTTATTTGCAACTTATTCCAATTACTTTAACATTTAAGGGGTTTTCCAACAGTTTTTACTGATGACCTTTCCACAGGATATGTCATCAGTAGACATGAGTAAAGTTTAGAAAAATGTGATTCCGCTACTTTGCCGTAGTTCAACAAGAAATTTGATTCATTACTAATGAATTTGTCACAAATTGTTTCAAATCAGGTATATCCAGGCCACTATGCCATGATCAGTTGAAGAACCGTGTGGCCAATTAAATTGCAGCTTCCTTTCATTTAACCACTTACCGACCACCCATTAACTATAAACGTCCATGGGAGGTCAGTTTATCTCTGAATGGACGTTCTGGAACGTCCATTCAAAGACCTCAGCTGCATGCTGTCAGTGACAGCAGGGCACCCCAGAGAGAAGGTAATTCCTGGGTGTCTCTGTCTTCTAGATTGCTGTATACACAGCACTCAACGATCAGATCAGGAAGCTTTATGCCACTTCCTGTCCCGGCCCGGTGGTCATGTGATCGCCGGGGCCGGGTGAGTGCAGGAGCTGTCAGGTCTTCCATAGACCTCGATCAGCCCTGCACTGAGGCTGTACAGTGCTATATTATGTTGTATAGCCTCTCTGAGTGTGTATTTCTACTGTCAGCCCCAGTTACAGGAAAAATCAATAGTAAAAAAAAAAAAATGGCCCCCAGAGGTTTTGTATGACAAAGTGTAAAATAAAAATAAAATAAAAATAAAGTGTTTTGAAAAAAAAAAGTTTCACATAAAAAAAAAATATATCTACCCCATCAGGTGAACGCTGCATGCGCAGCCGCCCTCCATTAATTTCTATGGAGCTGCTGAAAATAGCCGAGCGGCTCAGGGCTCAGCTATTTCCTTCGGCCCCATAGAAATGAATGGGAGTGGTGGCCGCGCATGCACGGTGCGCTCCCATTCACTTCAATGGGAGAGGCGGGGAGCTGCGCCATCAGCCACAACTCTCCCCGCTCCATTCTCCTTGTAGGTGCGGGTCCCAGAGGTGGGACCTGCACCTATCAGACAATGGGGGCATATCCTAGTGATATGCCCCCATTGTCTAAGATGGGATAACCCCTTTAATAATGAAGACTGCATTGTGTAGTTGGTCTTCATTGTCAATGGGTGTGCTGCACCTTGAATGCACCTTTAAATACGGGCTGTACCCACTTCTCCAGCTCCAGAACTCTCCTGCCCTACAGGTGGGAGCCCTTCTTCTGCCATCTACTTTTCCTTCTTGATGCTGATTGAGTTTTGCCTAAACTTCGGACTGAATTCCGCTTCAAATGCTTCACTTTGCTCAACACTAGTCATCAGTATCTGATTGGTGGGGGTCTGATACCCGGGACCACCACTGATCAGCTGTTTGAGGAGGCCATGACTTTCTTGCAGCTTACCCTGGGCCAATGATGTCATGGCATAGATGCAGCTCATTCCATTTAAGTAAATGGGACTGAGCTGCAATACCAAGCACAGCTGCTACACAATGTACAGCGCTGCAATTGGTAAGCTATGAGGAGGCTGGAGCGCTCACTGGAGCAATATGATCCCCTCAAACAGCTGAACGGTGGAGGTCTCAGGTGTCAGACCACCACAGATCAGATACTGATGAGTAATCCTCCGTGTAAGTTGATTTATTCTGTAAGCCAGATAACAGATTACAGGAGAACAGATGGATTCTGGTATTGTGCTGTCAAAAGATGATGCCTTTGTAAGCTTAAATGAGAATACATGTGTACCTTGTGCAAATACCAGGAGCAGTATAAAGAAACAGGAAGTGAGGTACACAGAAGAAGGGGTGGAGCAATTAAATGAATGACATATCATGACCAGAAAAACTAGTGCATTACTAAAAACGGCCACTAGGTGGGAGCATATAACCAAATATAGAATATCATATGAATTAAACTCTATAGATTTAACTGAGTAGCAGCACACGGGGAGTCTGGCATTGAAAATGTCACTATTTAAACCATAACGGTAGTTATATAAATGCAAATAAACAACTGCAATTTGCTTGATGTTCGAGGACCTGAAAAACCTAAAATGTAAGGCTTAAGTGTAACAATTAAAGTTCAAACACTTCTTGCTTGAAGTTTCAGGCAGGATTCAGCAGCCTAGGCAAATATGTTCATTCTCCAAAGGACAAGAGCAGAATAAGTTCTGTGATAGGCCTGATGAAGGTCTTTACAGTCCCTTGCCTTGCAACTTTCGCCTGCACCTTGAGTACCTTACCGTCATCACTAGGAACGCTCTTCACAATAAGTCCCACTCGATTCTTTCGGCTTGCTGGTCCTTGAGCAGAACAAGATCTCCAACTTGTATGTTAGGGTACTGTCGTTTCCATTTCCTGAATCCTTGCAGAGTGGAAAAATACTCCAATCCCCTTTATTAGTATTTTGTGGAAGCAGGTATATAGAACCCCTTAATAAATATTTGGTGGGAGCAGGTATATCACACCCCTCAATCAGTATTTTGTGGAAGCAGTATTGCAGGCCTCAATCAGAATTTAGTGGAAGCAGGTATATCATAACTAGGGATGAGCAAACCCGAACTGTATAGTTCGGGTTTGTACCGAATTTTGGGGTGTTCCTGACACGGACCCGAACCCGAACATTCTCGTAAAAGTCCGGGTTCGGTATTCTGCGCTTTCTTGGCGCTTTTTAAAAGGCTGCAAAGCAGCCAATCAACAAGCGTCATACTACTTGCCCCAAGAGGCCATCACAGTCATGCCTACTATTGGCATGGCTGTGATTGGCTAGTGCAGCATGTGACCCAGCCTCTATTTAAGCTGGAGTCACTTAGCGCCTGACGTCACTCTGCTCTGATCAGTGTAGATAGAACCTACACAGAGAATTGCCAGACCGCTTATACTATTCAAATTCTTTATTACAAAAAATTACAATTATTTGCATGATTAGACATAAAAACAATAAAGTGCAGGAGATAAAAACGACATCACTGGAGGAGATCTACAGCGGATCTAAGTCCATATGTATTCGACATGATTTTCACTTTTTAAAGTGCATGTGCAGCAGAATGACAAATAAATGTATAGCAAATATTTAGTAAGTCTT